>NW_027206007.1:665000-901461 GCF_024711535.1 Dipodomys merriami
GGGTCTTGAACTCAGATCATGGCAACACTGCCTAAGTTTTTATATGCCTAGGCTGGGCTGCAGCCTCTTGACCTACAGCTAATACTGGGATCCCAAGCCAAGAGGGCTTGCAGGAAGATAAAAAAAAAGTGGAACAGCACCAAAAGTAGTGAGCTGCAGAGGGTTGGGGGGTATAATTTTTTTCTTTGCAGTGTGACCCTACTGGTTCTGAATGACACAGCTGCAAAGTGCACCTGACCTGCCATTGCTGAAGGCTGGTAGGCTATCAGGGAAGCCATTGGCCCACCTGTCAACATAGGCCCCAGGTTCAAATCCCTGTCCTGACACCTACCAGTGTCAGAGATCCCAAGAGACTCGTTCCTATGCATAGGAATACTGATTTAAAGAGTTGTTCCTGCATTGGTTTAGTCTAAAATTGGAAGCAAGAATCCTAGGATGCTGATTGATCTTCACTAATAGTTTATTAAGCATGAAAAGAATAATATTCCTTCAATGGAAGTATAATAAATACCAAAGAGTTGGTAAGAAAGTAGTAGATGTCATTCGATAATACATAGTCGTCTCTGGCACTTTTTACCAATATATATTTATTTGTATATCACCGTCTGCCTATCCATGTATCACTGTTTTGGCCAAACCTGAGGCTCAATCTCAGCACCTGGGAACCACCTGAAAGGAAGGAAGGAAGGAAGGAGGAAGGAAGGAAGGAAGGAAGGAAGGAAGGAAGGAAGAAAGAAAGAAAGAGAGAAAGAGAGAAAGAGAGAAAGAGAGAAAGAGAGAAAGAGAGAAAGAGAGAAAGAGAGAAAGAGAGAAAGAAAGAAAGAAAGAAAGAAAGAAAGAAAGAAAGAAAGAAAGAAAGAAAGAAAGAAAGAAAGAAAGAAAGAAAGAAAGAAAGAAAGATGATAGATGAATCTGGTCTTGGATTTCAGGAGGAAAGAAGGGAACATTTCCCAGTCATTAGGCCTTATGCAGTGTGCCAGGACACCAGCATCGCCTTTACACAAGCACAGAGCAGGAAGACTGTCTCTTTCCCACTTCTCAGGTAGCCTAGGGCCCCAGAGACAATTGGGCAGAGCCAGGTTCTAACTCCGGTGCTTGGAGAAAGAAGAGAAACAACCCTGACTCTAGTGGGTCTGGGGATTTGCATTAATCATGTAGAGAATGAAGGAAGGAGAAAGGACTGGCAGAGGTAGAAGAAGGGCCTTCACATCTGACAGATAGTCAAAAGCCCACTCCCTAAGACCAGAGAGCAGGGTTTTTCTACTCTGTTCCTCCCTTCTCCCCGACTAAATTGGCTCTCCATTGTTAACTCCCTTCACCTATGGGAGGAAGGTTAATTAGTCATTGTTTGAAGAGGCTGACAAAAGCCTGACCCTGGTGTAACTCTAACAAATGTTTCAGGTTTCTTCCCATTGCTGGCAGTGCCTGGAATAAATGAAGTGGTTTTGCCGATCACTTACCTGTTGAATGTGTACATTCTGCCTCCTAATCCTGTAGGCCTGGTTTCTGCACCTAGCCTGGCATTTGAAACTGTTTTCTGTCCTTCAAATCAGTGTTACACTGGAGTTCTTCCTGCTAACAGGGCTAGGGCTTGGATCCTGAGAACTTCATCTGAACCCAAGATTGGTCAATAATATTTATTTCTTGCTTCTATAGCTCCAAACTCGAAGAACATTTAGTTTGCAAGTACTTCTCATCACCAAAGGAAACACAGGAAGCTCTTGAATATCTGATATTTCAGATGTGGAAGTCAGAGTGTCATAGACTTTTCTGCCTGGCTGGCTTCACCCTGTGATCCTCAGACCTCAGCCTCCTGAGCTAGGATGATGGGCTTGAACTACTGGTGTTCTGCTGTTCAGAACTGTAATGACCTTGACAATACAAGTCAACTACTTATCACAAAGGGCTTGGGGAGCATATTAAGCCTTTCAACATTGACCTTTCAGAACCCTGTAGGACACAAGATTACAATGCTACAGTCTGAGAGGCTGGGCATATGGATGTGTTACACTTGAACCTTAAGCTCTGACTCCAATTCTGGTATACATCAGTGTTCATTTTCCAAGGAATGATCTCATAATTAGCAAATAAGAAAAGTACCTGGATTAACCTTCACTTTTTTCCCCAATAATGTGTCTTGAACTCAAGCCTGGGCACTGTCCCTTAGCCCCTCAGGTCAAGGCGAACACTCTACCACTTGAGCCACAGTGCCACATAGGGTCTTTTCATGGTTCACTGGAGATAAGCGTCTAACAGGCTTTCCTTGATTAGGCTGTCTTTGAACTGTGATCTTCAGCTCTCAGCCTCCTGAGAAGCTAGAGTTCCATGTGTGAGCCACTGACATCTCGTCTATTGTTTTTGGCAGTCTTGGGATTGATCTTAGGGCGTGGGTACTGTCTCTGAGCTCCTTTTCCTCAAGGTTAGCCACTTAGGCCACTCCACAGCTTCTGTTTTTTCTGAGTATGTGGCACTGAGGATTAAACCCTGGCATTCCTGCATGCTAGGCGAGCTCTTTACTACTAAGCCACATTTCTAGTCCCACTCTTACAATTTTATCCCTCACTTGCCTATCCCCAGGAAAAGATTTCTGACTATAAATCATTTAAAGAAATCCCAATAGGAAGATATTCAAAGATTGTACAAAGCTCATACTTGGGAGAGACTCTAAACATGTGAATACTGTGACAAATGCTTCCATTTAATTATGTATTATGTTTCAACACTTAATAAAATATTAATAAAAATGAGTAAATATCCTAAATTATTGTATAGAATTTTATTATAGATGTGCTAATTGTAATAAATATTATGTGTATAATAATACTAATTACAATAATCAATCAATAAATGAATACAAGATAAATAAAAAACAAAATCAATAATAAAAATCATAATATGAAATTAACATACATATATAAGTGTATATCATATATTAAACATGGATAGAAACATTTTTTGCATTGCAGAGCCTTCATTCAGGCCCTGGGAACTCTAGCCTGAATTTCTTTTCCTCAAGGACAGTGAACTTCGCCTTCAACCATGGTGTAAAAGAGTGACCTGGTCCGTGATCTCAAATCCTAGCAATGGCAGAAATACTGGCCCCAGTTCCAAGACAGTGACTTCTTTTTTTTTTAATGGAAGCATTTATGTTTACTCAGTTCCATACTGAACATTAAAAAAAAGCAGTGTGGAATTTGTACAGCTATTCAGACATCCTTCCTTACTTCTAAATTGCTTCTCTGAGAACGACATTGTTTCTCTTTTTTTGTACTTTTTATTGCAAAAGTGTTTTACAGAGGGATTACAGTTACAGGAGCAAGGTAATGAGTACATTTCCTATTGAGCATTATTGACTCCTCCTTTGTTTTCCCCCTACCATCCCTTCCCTCCTATCTCCACAACTACCTCCCCCTGCCAAGGTCAGTGACTTAGTTTTTCATTTTTGGTTGGCACGGGGTTTGAACTCAAGTAGTGGCAACTGTTCCCTCACATTGCTACAAATTTGCCAACACCCTGAGTTCAAATCCCAGGCTACGAAAGAAAACTGGCAGAAATTGCAAACCAGGGAGCTTTATTTTATATATAGTTAAATAATTAATATTTTTATTTTTTTGTCCATCCATGGTGCTTGAACTCAGGTCCTGGAAACATTTCCTCAGCTTGGATCTCCCTAGGCTGGGTTGCAGTCTCCAGACCCATAGCTGATCCTGAGATCCTAGGTCCAAAGGGCTTGCAGGAAGAAAAAAGAAGCTGGAAAACACAAAAAGTGGTGAGCTGCAGAGGGCTGGCACTTTATGATTTTTTTTTTAGAATGGTGACCATCCTGGATCTGAATGACATGGCTACAAAGTGGACCTGACCTGCAATTGCTGATGGCTGGTGTGCTATCAGTGAAGCCATAGGCCAATCTGTCAACATAAGCCCTGGGTTCAAATCCCAGTCCTGACACCAATGGCAGGAGAACACAAGAGACTCATTCCTATGCATGGGAATACCAATTGAATGAGTAGTTGTTCATGCAACCGTCTAGTCTAAAATTGGATGCAATTATCTTAGAATGCTGATTGATCTTAACGTATAGTTCATTAAGCATGAAAAGAATAATATTCCTTCAATGGTGGTATAATAAATACCTAAGAGTTGGTAGGAACGTAGTAGGTGTCATTCAATCATAGATAGACGGCTCTGGCTCTCTTTAACAATATATATTTATTTGTATACCACTGTCTGCCTATCCATATATCGCTGTTTTGGCCAAAAGTGAGGGTCGATCTCAGCGCCTGGGAACCACTTGAGAGCTTCATTGGCTAGAGGCTCCCATGCTCAAATTCACCCATTCATGAATTGGGCCTGCTAGACACTGAGTTCTCCATCACTGCCAGGCATGGTTGAGAACACATCTAAAATCTAGATTCTATGTGATAGGATGTAAACAATGTAATAAATGGTATAGGTGTCATCAAATTCAATAAAATAAATGGTGAATAAATGAATAAAACAAGAAATAAAATGAATAAATGCACCAAACACAATATGGGCTGAACATCTGAATGGAAATATAAATCCTATCGTTAAAATGTATATAAGGAGTATGTTTTCCAGGACTAAGGCTTGAATTCAGTCTGCCTAGGAGGAGGAAATGGCCGGTGATCCTGAGATACTTGTTTCTAGACCTAGGAAGAGTCATGGCATGCGATTGATCTCATTCTTGAATGAGTAGTTCATGCGTGATGTGAGTAGGAAATAATATGCAAGACTCATTGGGTATAGATTATTTGTAGAGAAGAGTTAGTGAAGCATGACAATAATCATCACAGACATGAAATGGATGCATCAGGAAAGATCCGAATATAGGTACTCACAGATTGGAATTCCATCACAGGTGACCATCAATCCTACTCTATAGAAATATGTACTTATTTGCATTCTATCTTCAGCTTATGAATGGATGACTATTTTGCTCTGCACACTTCCCCCAGGGGGGCTCAAACTCAGGTACTGAGAATGCATAGCTCCTTCGTCGCTCACAGGCTGGTGTGCTCATGTGGACTCATTCACCAATTGGGCCTGCTAGGCCCCGAGTTCAGATCCCAGCCCTGCCAAAGGATTCATCTTGATGTCAGAAGCAAATTGTTGCTTCTGTTTTCCTTTCTTGTGCAAGTCTTTGGTCTCAGCTAGGATGGAGAATGCATGGACCACCCTCTGGTTATGGGAATAAATTGTTATCCATGTCAGCCCAGTTATACCTGTCATCATATACATAAGAAAATACACAATACATCCATGAATAGCATACAAAATAAACACAATAAGTACACTCAATGAACAATGCAGTCCACACACGAATGTGAATATATATCCCATGTTTCAATGATGCATTGAGCACTATTTTGGCCTCCCTGTGGCTGGATCTCAGTTCCTGGGAAGAGCCCATCTCCTTAGTGGCTCAAAGTCTGGTGTGATCACATGGACTGATTTGGCAGTTGGGCCTCCTAGGCCCCGAATTCAAAACCCAGCACTGCCAAAAATTCACCCTGATGTGAGAAGCCAGTCGTTGCACCTGTTTTATGTGCTGTGCAAATTCTGGGTCAGAAGCCAGTTGTTACAAATGTTTTCCTCTCCTGTGAAAGACCTGAATCTCAACCAAGAAGAGGAATTCATAGGCAACCCTATAACCATAGGAACAGGTTGTCATCCATGTCAGCAAAGTTATACCTGTCACCATATTTAGTGAAATACACAATACCTCCATGAAATAGAGACAAAATAAAGAGAAGTTCAATAAATACAAGATGCTGTTTACACATGTATATCAATATAGATTGTATGTTTAAATTATGAATTTATGACTATACTGGATGACCCTGGGGATCAATGTCAGATCCTGTGAATGGCCTACATCCTTAGTTGCTCACAATTTGGTGTGTTCACCTTGACTTATTGGCCAATTGGTCCTACTAGGACCTGAGTTAAGATCCCAGCATTACCAACAAGTGGGTTGTGGAGTAAGAAGCCAAGTGTGAAATCGTCTTCCTTTTCTTTGAATATCCTTTTGATCCTGAGAACACTGACAAGATGGAGAACATTTATACAAATCTAGATGCTCTGTGACAGGATGTCATTAATGTAATAAACGGAATGGGTATCATCATAGTACAATCAATGAAAAATTCAAGGAACAACCACACACATGTATGGACTGAAAACCTATAAGTAAGTATAAATCCTATCTTTACAATGTATATAAATAGTATGTTTCCAGGGCTGGGGCTTGAATTCAGGACTAGTAAACAGGCCTGACTTTCTTATCTTCAAGTACAGTGATTTCCCCTTCATCCACATTGCTGCTGATTTACCCAGATCCTGAGTTCAAATCCAAAGTCTGGAAGAATATACATCATGAATTGCAAGGGAGGGAGCTAAATTTTTTATTTTACTTTTCTCAGTACGGGCTTGATGTCAGCTTGTGGCAACTGTGCCTCAGCTTCGATCACCCTAGTCTGGGGTGCAGCCACTAGACCTACAGCTGCTTCTGGGATCCTAGTCCCCCAGGTCTTGCAGAGAAAACAATGCACAGAAAAAATGTGGCCTTTTTATATTTTCTTCCTTTGCACGGTGACCCTCATGGGTCTGAATGACACTGTTGCAAAAGGTACTTCACTTTGTGTTGCTGAGGGCTGACAGACTATCTGGGAATCCATAGGCCCACGTGGCAACATAGGCCCTGATTTCAAATCCCCCTCCTAACACCAATCAATGGCAGGAGATACTAAGAAAATGGTTCCCATCCATAGGAAGAACAATGGAATGTTAACAATGTCAAGGTTCAATGAGTTGATCATGAATGATGCTCCTAGAAATTTAGACAGCATAATTTCAGGAGGTTAATTGATTTTATTTAATATTTGTGAAGCATAAAAAAATATTATTACTTAAAGGAACACAATAATTTCAGGACACTGATTGATTTCTTTAATAGTGTAAGGATGAAAACAATAACATTAATTACATGGACGCATGATTAATACCCAGTAATTGGAAGGAATGTAGTCTATATAACTGAATAATATATAGACATCTCTAAAAACTATAAAAGTACATATTTATTAGCGTACTGCCATCTGCATGTCAATCTGTTCTTATTTTGCTAACACCTGTGGCTTGATCTCAGGTCCTGGGAACAGCCTGTCAGCTCAGTTTGCCCCAGGATGGTGTACTAACCCTCACCCATTCATGAATTGGGCCTTGTAGGCTTGTAGGCGTGAGTTCAGATGCCAGCACTCCCCAAAAATGAATTATGGAATAAAAAGTTGATGGTGACACATGTTTTCCTTTTCTGTGAAAGTCCTGGGTGTCAGGTATGAAGTGGAATACATATGCAGACCTATATCTTATGTAAACAATGTAATCAATTTTTATGTGCCATAATAGTCAAAATAAATGGTCAAAATATGAATAAAACAAAAAAATAAAATAACTGCACTGAATGCAATATGGAGTCAACATATGTATATAAATATAAATCATATGTAAATTGTACATGAATAGGATGTTTTCTAGTGGTGGGGATTTATTTCAGGCCTAAGGAACAGACTTGAATTTCTTGACTTCAAGGAGGCCAGTTTCCCCTTCCCACACAGTGCAACAGAGTTACCAAGTCCATAGGTTCCAATCCCAGTCCTGTAATAGTATTTCTTAAGTATTGCATTATGATTCCGTTTTATGAATGTGATTGTTTAAATGCTTCATAAAGAATTAACTCACATCGATCAGTTTCCTATAACATAATTGTATATAATTTTATCCTAGAATCATTCAGGAACTGCTCTTTCAATCATGACATACATTATATTCCATTGGTAATCATATGGACAGGATTAAGTTTCTTAGGATCTCCTTCCATTTGGAAGTGGCAGAACCAGGATTCAAACTATGGGCTACAGCTCCCACAACTTAAACTCGAGAATAGGGAACTCACCATTCTGTCCAAGAACATCAATAAGACCAATGATTAGGCACTCACCAGTGGCTCTCAGCAGTCTTCCTTGATACTTACAAAGCTGTGATGGGAGGATCATGGTCCAAGTCACCCTAGTCAGGAAAGTCCAACTTCAGGGCCAACAAAGCCAGAATCCCTGTGGCTCCAGTGTGCAAGGCCAGCCTTGAGCCAAAGCAGCTCACAGACTGTGCCCATATCCTCAATTCAACGTCTGGGACTGGGAACAAACAGACATACACAACAATCTGTGCAGCCATCTGGCTAAAGCAGGTCACCCTCTCCAACTGAATTGGACATTGTTACCCAGGAAAAGGACTGCTATCTTCTTGACTCCGCCCATGCTGCTTGCATCACAGGATTCTGGCCACTCCACCATTATTTCATGGTACTTTCTGACCAGTGAGATATAAGAATGGTGGCCACGCTCACAGTCCATGCTGCCAGGTAGCACCGGGATTCCCGCTGTTATTTTACACCACTACCAGCAGTTGAGGAAGGTAGAGATGGCTGAGTGGTGAGGAAGAGACTCAAGGCAACTTTGGAATATAGAACGAAATGAGATGGCTGCCCATGCCCCAGCGCCCTCCCTGCACATGGTTCGGGATTTCAGACATCAGGCCATGGCACCCTGCCGGGCTGCATAAAGCCCAACCTGGTCCCTGGCTCTGAGGCCATGTGTCTGCAATGCAACTGCCATCGCTGCTCGCCCCACCTGCAGCAGCCTCAAGCAACATTTCACAGCAGTACATGTGAGTGGCTGGCCCAAAACTACCCCTACCCTGGGTTAGACACCCCTCTGGGGGCACCATGACCCCCTACTTGTGTCCACTCCCTGGCTCTGAGGAGCCACCTTTCTGTCTTGGGCATTTCTGAAACAGAGCCTCAATATATGCTCTGGCTGGGCTGGATCAAGGTCCTCCTATCTGTAACATGTATGCTCCACCAGACCTGGTCCTCTGTAGTTGGGATGGCAGACATGTAGCAACATGCGCAGTCATCAATTTAGATGGATTATCCCAATCTTTTAGTCCACAGCAGCCGATTCTTTTTTTTTTAATTGTGAAAATACTGTACAGAGAGTTTAAAATTACATGGGCAAGATAATGAGTACATTTCTTATCAAGCATTGTAGCTTCCTCCTTTGTTTCCTCTTCCCATCCCATCCTCTCCCTGCCTCCATACCTGTCCCTCCACCTCCCCCTACCAAAGTTGTAAAGTTCATTTTCGACATACGACTTCTATGTCTCATTGTTGCAATGGGTAAACCTGTAATCTCTATTTAAACGATTTGTTTTTTCCCTTCCATGCTCCATAAATTATAACAACGTCAAATACAGTGAAAGCAGGGATTATACTGTGGGGGAGGGGCATAAAAAGCAACAAAGAAATAATCTTATAAATATACTGGAAACAATCGTATGAAAGAAAAAAATTTGAATACATATCTAAATGTTCATTTCCCTAACATCAACTTATCTGACCTGTTTTGCTTGACTCAGACATATACTAGTTATTGCAAATAAGGAAAACCATGGGACCTATGATTCTTTGGGCCTGGCTTATTTCACTTAATATAATTTTTTCCAAGTCTTTCCATTTCCTAACAAATGGAGCACTGTCATTCTTTATGATAGAGGCATTGAATTCCATTGTGTATATATACTACATTTTCTTGATCCATTCATCTACCCAGGGGCATCTGGGTTGGTTCCATATCTTAGCTATGGTAAATAATGCTGCAATAAACATAGTTGTCCTGGTAGCTTTAATGTGGTCTTGTTTGTGAACATTTGGGTAAATGCCCAAAAGTGGGATTGCCTCGGTCATAGGGGAGCTCTATGTGGAATCTTGAGGAACCTCCATACTGCTTTTGAAAGTGGTTGAACAAATTTACACTCCCACCAACACTGCAATAAAGTTCCCTTCTGTCCAAATCCACTCCAGAACCTGTTGTTATCAGAGTTCTTTTTTATAGCCATTCTAACTGGGGTGAGGTGGTATCTCAAAGTTGTTTGATTAGCATTTCTTTTATGGCTAGAGAGGTTGAGCATTTGTTCATGTGTCTATTGGCCATCCTTCTTTTCTCTTCAGAGAAGTTTCTCTTTAAGGTTTTAGCCCACTTATTTATTGGGCAGTTGTTTCTTTTAAGATTTGTTGTGGGGGGATTTATTTTAGATATGAGACCTTTGTCAGTTGTATGGCTCATGAAGATTTTCTCCAAGTCCGTGGTCGTTCTATTGATCTTGCTAGCTATGCCTTTGCCATGCAGAAGCTCTCCAATTTCATGAAATCCTAATTGTCCAACCTTTCTTTGATTTGTTGTTTTTCTGGGTCTCTATTAAGAAAATTTCAGCCTTTGCCAAGTAGACCTGGGATTTTTCGTATTCCATCCTGTAATGTTTTCAGAGTGTCTGCTTTGACATCGAGGTCTTTCATCCATTTGGAGTTGATTCTGGTGCAGGGTGATATATAAGGGTCTAGTTTTAGTTTTCTACAAGTAGTTAACCAATTTTGCCAGCACCATTTCCTGAAGAAGCTTTCTTTCTTCCATTCTATTTTGTTAGATCCCTTATCGAATATTAGATGGCTATAGGTCTGTAGGTTCATTTCTGGGTTTTCAATTCTATTCCATTGGTCCTGAGGTCTGTTATTGTGCCAGTACCAAGCTCTTTTGATTATTATTGCTTTGTATTGGAGTTTGAAATTTGGTATTAATATTCATCCAGGACTGTTCTTTCTGTTGAGGATCATTTTTGCTATTCGGGGTCTTTTATTGTTCCCTATGAATTATTGGATTCCCTCTTCTATTTCCTTGAAGCATGAGATTGGAATATTCATAGGTATTTCATTGAATTTGTAGATAGCCTTGGGAAGTATTTCCATTTTCATGATGTTGATCTTTCCAATCCAGGAGCATGGGAGTTTTTGCCACTTTCTAAGATCGCTTTTGATTTCCTTTTTCAGGTTTTTAAAATTTTGATCATAGAGGTCCTTCACTACTTTGATTAAGTTAATTCCTAGGTATTTTATTTTTTGTGGGTTATTACAAATGGAGATGCTTTCCTAATTTCAGCCACACTTTTCTCATTGTTGGTATACAGAAAAGCCATTGTTTTTTGAGGGTTAATTTTATACATTGCTACTTTGCCAAAGTTTTGAATCAGCTTGAGTAATTTGGGAATGGAGTCTATGGGATTCTTTAAATACAAGATCATGACAAGAGGGAGAGTTTTGCTTCTTCTTTTCATATTTGGATCTCCTTTACATTTGCATCTTGTCTTATTCCAGTAGCTAGGCATGCTAATACTAGATTGAAGAGAAGTGGAGAGAGTGGACATTCTTGTCTCTTTCCTGAATTAAGAGGAAATGGCTTTAGTTTTTCACCATTAAGTTTAATGATGGCTGTAGGTTTGTCATATATAGTCTTTATTATATTGAGGAAAGTTCTATGGATTCCTAGTTTTTCCAGAACCTTCATCATAAAGGGGAGTTGGATCTTGTCAAATGCTTTTTCTGCATCTATTGAGATAACTATGTGGTTCTTACCCTTGCTCCTGTTGATGTGATGAATTATATTAATTGATTTTTGTATATTGAGCCAGCTTTTCCTCACTGAAATGAATCCTGTTTGATCGTGGTGTATGATTTTTTGTATGAATTGTTGAAATCGATTGGCCAAAATTTTGTTGAGAAGTTTTGCATCAATGTTCATCAAAGAAATGGGTAAATAGTTCTTTTTCTGTGATGAGTCCCTGCCTGTTTTGGGGATGGGACTTATGATGGCTTCATAGAATGTGTTTGGTAGTAAATTTTTCTTTCAATTTCATTGAAGATTTGGAGGAGTATTGGTGTGAGCTGTGTTTTGAAGGCCTTATAGAATTCTGCTCTAAAGCTATCTGGTCCTGGTCTTTATTAGATGGGAGGTCTGTTATTGTGGTTTCTATTTCAATGCTTGATATGGGCCTGTTAAATGGTTTAACTAATCCTTGTTTAGTTTCAGCATGTCAATATTTGCTAGGAAAAGGTTGATTTCTGCTAAGTTCTCAAACTTATTAGCATAAAGTTTTGAGAAATATTTCCTTATAATATTCTGAATCTTGGTTGATTCTGAGTTTATTTATTTGGGTTTGTTATATTCTTTTTCTGATAAGATTTGCTAAGAGTCTGTCAATTTTGTTAATTTTTTGAAGTAACAAATCTTTGTTTTGTTGATCCTTTCGATGGTTTTTTTGCATTCTAATTCATTTAATGCTGATTTAATTTTAATTATTTCTTACCGTCTAGTAGATGGGGGATTATCTTGCTGCTTTTTCAAGGAGGCTCAGATGTCTCATCAAATGGTGGGTTTCAGATCTCTCGAATTTGTTGATGTAGGAACTCAGAGCTATAAACTTGCCCCTGAGTACTGCTTTTCCTGTGTCCCAGAGGAGCTGGTAATTTGTGTGGTCATGAACATTTGAATTTCCTTTCTAATCTCCTCCATGACCCACTTGTGATTCTGCAGTGTGTTTTTCAGCCTCCATGTGTTATAGGATTTTCTTTGGTGTCTTTTGGTGTTAAGTTTTAATTTTATTTCCTTGTGGTCTGAGAGAATGTAAGGTATAACTTCAATATTTATGAATTTGGACAAGTTTGCTTTGTGTACTAAAATGTGTTCTATTTTGGAAAATGTTCTATGTGCTGCTGAGAAAAACGTGTATTCTGATGCTGCTGTGTGAAATATTCGGTAGTTGTCTGTGAAATCTAGTTGATCTATGCAGTTGTTTAGATCTGCGGTTTCTCTGTTGAGTTTTTGCTGAGTTGATGTATCTAGTGGGAAAACTGGTGTGTTAAATACCCGAACAATTAATGTCTTTGGGTCTCTGTCGGATTTGAGGGAAAGTAGTGTTTCTTGGATAAATTTGGGTGCTCCATTGCTTGGCGAATATATATTTAGAATTGTAATATCCTCTTGAAGGATAGATCCCTTAATTAGTATGTAGTGACCTTCTTTATCTCTTCTCACGAATTTCAATTTGAAGTCTCTTTTATCTGATATTAGGATTGCAACTCTTGCCTCTTTATGGGGGCCATTTGCTTGGTAGATTTGGTTGCAGCCTTTCATATTCAAAATGTGTTTGTTTTTATGGGCAAGATGTGACTCCTTATGGTAGCAGATAGAAGGATCTTGCTTTTAATCCAACTAGATAGTCTACGCTGCTTAATTAGAGAGTTAAGTCCGTTAATGTTGAGAGTTAGGATTGAGAGGTATTTGGGAGTA
Source organism: Dipodomys merriami (assembly GCF_024711535.1). NCBI lineage: Eukaryota > Metazoa > Chordata > Mammalia > Rodentia > Heteromyidae > Dipodomys > Dipodomys merriami. Next base: position 678,260 of record NW_027206007.1, read on the forward strand.
CCTGCCATTTTATCCACCTTCTTGGGTGCTGAGTCAACTGGGTTCTTCTTATGGTTCTTGGATTCTCAGTTTGGGTGCGATTTCTTGGCCTTTATTGTGATCTTGTTGGTTTTCTATGTGTAGGACATCTTTAAGAAAGTTTTTTAGGGCTGGTTTTGTGGAGATATATTGTATCAATTTTTCTTTGCTATGGAAGGTTTTTATTTGACCTCCAGTCAAGAAGGAGAGTTTATCTGGGTACAAAATTCTTGTTTGATAGTTGTTTGTTTTTAGGGCATGGAATCCATCATTCTAGGCTCTTCTTGCTATGATTGTTTCCGCTGAGATATCTGAGGTGATTCCAATTGATTTCCCTGTATAGATGATTGATCTTTTCTCCTTGTCATCTTTAAGGATCTTTTCTTTGGTCTGAATTGATCCTGTGTGGTTTATAATTTGACGGTGGGATGTTCTATTCTGGTCTGGTCTATTTGGAGTTCTACTAGATTCTTTTATCTGAGTAGGACTATCTTTTTGGGTGTTTGGGAAGTTCTCTGCTAGGGTCCTGTTACACAAATTTCCTATTCCATTAACTTCTGTCTCTAGCTTCTCCTCTACACCCATTAGCCTCAGAATAGGCCTTCTGATGGTGTCTTCCAAATGTTGGATAGATTTCTCATATTTCTTGGATTTTTCTTAAATAGTTGTATGTTCTTTCTCTATAATATCTAGGCTGTCTTCAATCCCCGAGATTTGATCTTCTGCATGGTCTAACCTACAATAGAGACTTTATACTTTGTTTTAAATTCCTTTTTCTTCTAGTTGGTCTGCTTTGATGGCTTCAAATTCTTTGTTGCAGCATTGTTTTAGAACTTGTATGAACTTCTTTTCTTCCTTAATTTGGTTTTCAGTGTTTATTCTCAAATCACTTATTTGATTGGTTATTCCCATTCCTTCTGTTGGGATTCCATTCAGCATTCCCTTTGTGGTCTCTCTGACTTCTTTCAGTTTTCTGTTTATGGATTCCATGAATGCCTTTAGTGATCTTTCTGCATTCTCATCCCACTCTCTCAATTCCTGTATTTCTTTTTGATTAGCTTCTTCACGTTCACGCAGTTCCTGTAGTTCTCTTTGACTGATCTCAGCCTGCTTATGACATTCCTTTATTTCTCTTTGAGTGCTCTCAATCTGCTCACCAAATTCCTGTATCAATCTTTGTGTAGCTTCCTCACACTCATGATATTCTTGTATTAATCTTTGTTTTGCCTCCTCTCTCTCCCTATCATGCTAATTTAGAGTCCTTTGTAGGTTTTCAATCTTTTCATTTACTATATTTAGCAGTAGTGTTTGTAGAGCTCTTTGAGAACTCTCCTCTGGATTATTGATTATCTTTTCTGACCCCTCATTATCATGAGTGGGAGTTGAGATACCCGGACTTGTCATTTTTCTTGTGTTTTTCCAGGTTGCTCTGCCCATTTGGGATGAAAGTAATGCCAGTTTTGTGCTAGCACACTATTTTAAGGCAAGCATCAACCAAAGTCTGTAGTTGCACAGTCAAAAATCTGCAGATACAATCTAGTTCTACAGATATACCTATTCAACATCAACCATCTATGTATTAATGGGCTACAAACCTCAAAGAAGAATTTGGCAAACAGAAATTATTAAGTTTAGGGAGAGATATGGGTAATAATAGGCATATAAGGATATAGAAAGGCAGTGGGATAGTTAACTTATCTCAATCCTAATCTCAAAGAGGAAATAGGTTGGATAGAATGATAGTAGAGAGAGAGAAATAAGAAGAAAGAGAAAGTAAAAAAGACAAGAAAAAATAGAAAAACAAAAAATAAAAATTAAGACGTTCAACACTTAAAAATTATGCAAAATGAAAACGTAATATTCAGAGAAGAACATGGATAGAATAAGAGAATGGGATGGATAGAAAGGAGATGTAAAAAACTAAAAAATAAAAATGCTTAAAATATTATACAGGTAAAAAGGGTAGTACTGCTGTTAAGGAATTTAAGGCTAAGAGGTTTTAAATTGAGTAATAAATTTCTGGATTAAGTGTGTACACAATGGGGCTAAGGTCTAATAATCAACTATTGGCATATCTGAGGATGAGCAGAATAGCAATTAAGTCAGGCAAAGGAGATGAAAAAGAAGAAAAAGTGAAAAGAGTAAGAAGGAAAGAAACAAAGGGCAAATGGTCAGTAGAGCTAAACAAAAAAATGTTTAAGAAGAAAAGAGAAAAAAAGTACACTCACATATACCCCTAAAATGAAAATTCCGAGATGAAGAAAAAAAAGTTAATAAAAAACAAATAAAATTAAAGTAAAAAATTAAAAATTAAAAAAAACTTTTAGAAAAACATTTTTTATTAAGGTACAAAAAAAGATTTCTTTGATATTTTGGGTGGGGATGGAAATATACTGCATTTGCCTTGTGTCTTTAAGCTGTATCTTGTTTCAGTCTCTGGTCTGTTTGTGGTTTTTGATTTTCCTGTGGCTTGAATGGTTTCTTAAGTCAGTTTGAGCAGGCAGAAAAATCATAGCAGATGATTCTTGACCACAGGTGAAGCTCTGGGTAGGGTCGCAACCATCAGACCTCATTATCCTCTCAGGACAGTTGTGAGGAAACAAGGGATTTATACAGAGGGATATCTGGAGCATGGCTAGGCACAGAGGGAGCAGCCTTCAGATAAGGTTCTCCACAATTCTGTGAGCAAATGACAGGAAGATAGCTGGAAAGGGCTCAGCTGGGGCCTGTTATTAATTGTGCAACAGATGTGGGATTATGAAACAAAACATGGCTCTCTCTCATCATTACCCTATCCCCATGAGGAAGAGGATCCTTCACTATGTTGAGTTTTGCAGCTGGTGAAACTAAGGCACAGAGAAGCCAGTTGACCTACTTATGACTTCAACTTCACAGGAAGCTCTGCCTGACTTCGATACCATGCTCCCTAGGACAATGGATACTATTCAGTCCACTTCTTGTGTTAGGAAGTTCACTTCTTGTCAGTTGTGGGGCTGGAACTCTAGGCATGGGCACTGTTCCCGAAAGCCTCAGCAAAAGGTTAGTCAGTGCTCTACTACTTGAGCCCAAAGCACTACTTCTGATTTTCTGGTGGTTCTTTGGAAATAAGGGTCTCACAGACGTTTCTGCCTGGGCTGGTTATGAACCATGATCCTCATATCTCAGCATCCTGTGTAGTTAGGATTAGAATTCTGAGCCATTAGCACCAGACTTAATTGTAATTCTGACTTTTGTTATCTCTCTCTTTCAAAAGTACTGGTCCCCATGTGGCTGGAACCCTAGGTGGCCCTCTCATTCTGGTGGTTGGCTGTGGGTCAGGAGCTGTCTCGCTCAGCTTATTGAAACAGCTCCATGGGATAAGCCCCTCTGGCTAGACAGTGACAGTTATTCATTGTCCCTCCAGCCTTACTAGACTTATTGTATTGATTTCTACATCATTTTCTAGCACCTGGCCAAAATTATGATACGTCGTTATGGAACGAAAAAGTAATGCCATCTTAAGAAAGTTATTTAGGGCTCTGGGAATGTGGCTTCAAGGTACGGTGATTGCCTAGCATCCATAAAAGCCTGGGTTCAATTCCTTAGTAACACATAAAAGAAAAACTGGAAGTGGTGCTGTGCCTCAAGTGATAGAGAGCTAGCATTGAGCAAGAAAAAAAAAAGCTCAGGAAAATTCCCTACCCCTGAGTTTTAGCCCCTTGACTGGCAAAAAGAACAAAAACTAAACAAAACAAAACAAATAAACCATTTAGTTAGTAAATGCAAAATAAAGAACCCATACTTGGAATATATAATTGCTCCTTTCATACTGACACCTGACAATAGTCCCTAATTCATTTACTTTACTTATATGAGGATACTGTGTTGAAAAAGTTTTGTTCATTAAGTCACAGTAATTAATAGTAAGAATGTGCTTAGATGCCAGGTAAAGTTTAATTCTGGAAATTCAACGATTCCAGGATTTGTGTCATCACTGATAATCACAAAGAGAAGGGTAGGCTAAGTGTGATTTTGAAATTTTTTTGGTCCATTATGGCACCAAAAAGGCAAAGGCTAATTAATTTTTGTGACAGAAAATAATGAATAACTCCAGATAGAAGGAATAAATGATAGTAATTAAGGTATACCAGAAACTGGTCTTGACAACCATTTTTGGTTATTGTAGAACTAGTTCTCAAGTAGGCTTTACCTCATTGCCTTTAGCATTCCAAATCTCTTAGGCTAGCTCTTCATCTCTGTGTGATAAATGTATCTCCTATGCTATTCTTTCATACCTTATCTCCTTTACTTTCTAAAAATCTCATTCTTTCTATATTCCTCTATGAACATTTCCTGATACTAAATACACCTATACAGATGGCAGAGAATGCTAATGTAAGGGTCCCATAGCTCATGAGTCATTAATGTAGGAAAATGGAAAAGGAGGACTTCAATTTTAATGTCATCATTTGGTTAAAATTTCCATTCTTTGTCTACACAGTGTCATTCAGTGCACATAAATGCAAATATGAGCCAGGGGCTGGTGGTTTACATTTGTAATCCTAGATACTCAGGAGGTTGTGACCAGAGGATTGTGGTTCAAAGCCAGCCTGTTCAGGAAAGTCCATGAGACCGTAACCTTCAATTAACCACCAGAAACCCAGAGGTGGTGCTGTAGCTGAGCACCCAGGATCAGAGTACATGCCCCACAACCTATAAAAAGGTAAAATATGACTTTAAGTTTCCCCAAAAGGAACGACAAGATCAATAATCTTCCCAAGCAAAAAAAAAATCCAAAAAGATGCAGTGCACATACTTTTGTTGAGTTATGTTATGGATTCAATGCTGGACATATTCTCTAAAAAAAAATCGTTTAACTAGGGATACAGGTGGACCCATTGCAACAATGAGATGTACAAGTCGTCATGTCGAAAAACGAACTTTACAACTTTGGTGGGGGTCGGAGGGTCGGCTGGGGGGAGGGGGTATATGGGAAGGGATGGGAAGGGGAAACAAAGAGGAGGCAACAATGATTGATAAGAAATGCACTCGTTATCTTGCCCATGTAATTGTAACTCCTCTGTACGGTATGCTCACAATAAAAAAAGGAAGTAAAAATTGTCAAATATTAGCTTTACAATAAACTTCATCTAATATTTCTCGTTTGAAAAGAGAAGTCTATACAGTTGATGTCACTTGGCATTCTTACTTTCTTAGTTTAAAGCCAAACCAGGCAGGAGAGTCTGTCAAAGTCTTATCTGTAATTACACAGGGAAAAAGCCAGAAGTGGAGTTTTGGTTCAAGCAGTAGAGTACTAGCTTTGGGAATAGGTGAGCTGGAAAGAAAACTGTTCAGGGACAGGGTCCAGCCTCTGGGTTTAAGCCCCAGAACCAAGACCAGCTAAACAAAAAAGGAAACAAAAAACCAGATATTTCATTGGAACCCTCCTTAAAGGAGTATTGGTGTGAGAAATGGCTCCTTTTGCTCTTCATACGCACTGGATGCTTTTTTGGAAACTTTATTGCTCTGGAGAACTCAGGACCAAACTAAAGGAATTGATAACTGACTCCTGCAACAAAAGAATCATCTCAGGGGTAAAATATCCATTCATAATACACTTTAAAACCTCCATGTCTTTGTTTCTTTGCAGTAGATTTTTTTGGGGGGGTCCAGTCATGGGCCTGAACTCTGGGCCTGGGCACTTTACCTCAGCTTTTCAACTCAAGGCTAGCACTCTACCACTTGAGCCACAGCACCACTTATGGCTTATTTTTTCTTATGGGGTGCTGAGGAATCGAACCCAGGGCCTCAAGCATACAAGGCAAATGCTCTATCACTGAGCCACCTTCACAGTCCCTGCAGTAGAAAATATTTAAAACAACGTTATTTCCTTTTGTTCTATGCTGGCCATCAAATGGCACATTATATCTTTTTGTAATATTCTCAACTTAGAAGTTTACAGAAAAATTATATATGAGTAAAAACACACTAAAAAAAGTCAGGGACAGAGTTTCTTTCAAGCCTTCGTATTTTCTTCTTTTACAGTAAAAAGGAAAGCACAAGTTAACTTGAACTTTGTCATTCCTCTATGTTCCATTCTTCTCCTGGGATCAGTTGCCACATCCAGTAACAGTTATTTCCAGAAACAATCTATGGTGCTGCTCGAGGTATAATGAATGTTTTCTGGCTTCACCGAAATAACCCAAGGAGACCTTTGGACCTGAGGTAACACGTGTTTCAGAGACAACTTAGTATAGAGAAAATATGAAATTTCTATTTCTTATAAATACATTATCCATGAGTATATTGAGTTCAAACTTTGTAAATTCTCTGTAAATTAAGGTGAATTTTAAAGGGGAAGATGGTTCTCAGATCATTTTTTCTGAGTGTATATGCTGCGCATTATTTCCCAAGTTTACATGAATTTGTTAACTCATGTTAACTATAACAATAATAAGAGAAAGAGAAATTCTGTGTTTAAGTATAAGGTTTCAATACACTATAGAAGACTCTACAAATAAGACCACGTTGAAACAATAAAGCCAAGTCCAGTATGTAGATTTATGAGAGTGATATAGAGAAAGCATTATTCCTACGTGGAACATGAAGTATGATGGCACTGCCTTTCTAAATCACGCTTGCTAACGACACATCTTTGTAGAAAGTAGAATGGAAGAATAATTCTATTTCCAATGCAAGGCAGATATAAGAGCATGGACTTGTCTGGAAAAAAAGAGTTCATCTTGAGAGAGCAGGGATTATACTAGCCATGAACTGGTGGATAAGATCACATTTTTTCTTTACTTTACTTATATATATTTTGTTGGTGGTGGTCTTGTCACTTGAACTCTGGGCCTACGCACTGTCCCTCTGCTATTCCGCTCAAGGCTAATGCTCTACCACTTGAGCCAACAGTGCCACTTCCAGTTTTCTTGCAGTAAATTGGAGAAAAGAGTTTCTGGGACTTTCCTACCTGGGCTGGCTTTGAACCCCAATTCTCAGATCTCAACACCACCCAGCTTAGGATCACATTTCTAACAGTGTACACTCAGCATATGTAATGTGTATGTTAATTTATCTTTATATGAATTCTTGAGTTAAAAATCTGGGCTACAGCTTAGACTTTGCACTCACAAAAATGTTTGTAGTTTAAAAGTTGATTCTACTGGATAAATGAAACTTAAGAATGTAAAGGAGTCTGGGAGTTTCAGTTTGCATCCAGCCTGGGCAGAAGAGTGTTTGAGACACTATGTATAATTAACCACCCAAACTCTGGATTGGAAAAATGGCTCAGGTGATGGAATAACAGTCATGAGCAAGAATGATAAATAAGAGCTTGAGGCTTTTGCATACACACATATAAACATATACATACACACAGAGGAACTTATATGTGCATACACATATACAAAAATGAATCCACTCTCAAAATATGTAGAAAAGTTAGAAAACAATAGAAAATATGTCCTGAGTAAGACTAGAATCAAGTGCTAATTTTTAAAATTAGAAAATCCTCAAGTGAACTTTCTTCAAAATGTTTGTGCATATTAGAGAGGTAGGGACCAGAGATAGTAAGAGAGTCAAGTAATCAATATTAAAAGGATTGGATCCATGGAGGAATGAATCAGAGACCCCGCAGGTGCACTTAAAAATGTTCATACCCTGTGTCAAATGTTAGAACATCTTTGAAAATAGTACATGAACAGTCTGAGAATTCTAGTGGATAATATCACTGGAGAAGTTCAGAATTGCTAGTCAGTATCTACATTAAATAAACCAAGAAGGGGCTGGGAAGGTGGCTCAATGGTAGAGTGCATGTGTTGCATGCATGAATCCCTGGGTTCGATTCCTCAGCACCACATAAGCAAAAAGAAAAAAGGCGGAAGTGGCTCTGTGGCTCAAGTGGTAGATCGCTAGCCTTGAGCTGAAGAGCTGAGGGACAGCACCCAGGCCCTGAGTTCAGGCCCCATTACCGGACCCAAAAATAAATAAATAAACAAACAAACAAACAAATAAATAAACTAAGAAACTATGGTTGGGCAATGTGATACAAGCCTTGAATTCTAGCACTCAGACTGACAGGAGATTAGGGACTGGAATTACTACTGATACCTTCCATAGACCAGGTAGTATAATTTTGTCTTAATAAAATAAACCAAACAAGAAAGGAATACACAGTTGGAAATTTGGACTAATTTCTTCATTATGTTTTGAGAAGCCAAGTTTTCTATTTAAATGCAACTGGTAAATAATCCTCAGTTGTGTTTTAAATGTTCTCCTCATTACAGAATATTCCTAGATGCAAAATGGTTCATGATTCCCATCCAAAATTTGAAAAAGTAAGTAATCATCATTCTGTTAGATTCCAAGGAAAGATTAAGGATTACAAAAGCCTAAGCCTGGAGGAATAGCAAAGTTCATCTAATGTAGGTCTTTATAGATCTTGCTAAATTAGAGTTTAGACTTCAAATAAATATTTTGGTTTTGTTTATAATTTCATATTCTATATGATACTACAAAATTCTTTTTAAGTAGAGGGTTTAATTGACATATTTACAAATGTTTCTTGCATTCTATTTCCCTAGTATTTGTTTCAAGAGAGTTATAATTAGAACTCAGTTAATAGATAATTCTAACTGTTCATGTAGAAAATGATAATGTGAATAATGTAGACCGAGTTGACAAAAAATTGATGATATTAATTTATAAATTTAGAAAAAGCAATTTTTGAGGCATTAATATAACATGGTATGAAGAAAATAATTGTGTGACATCTTCTTTCTTCTACCTGTGTGTAACACAGGAAGCAATTTCTTTAATTACGTGCCTCTGTATACAATGAGAAAAATGCTAGGTTTGGGGTTTGTTTTTATTTTTGTTTTGTTTCATTGCTTTGTCATAGGGCTTGAACTCTGGACCTGGACACTGTCTCTGAGCCTGTTAAGCTCAAGGCTTGTGCCTTACCACTTCAACCTCAGTACCACTTGTGTCTGGCTTTTGCTGAGAAGTTTATTGGAGATAAGAATCTAGGGAACTTTCCTGCCTGGGTGGGCTTTGAACTGTAATCTTCTGATCTTAGCGTACTGAATATCTATGATAGTTAAAAAAAAAAGTATAAATATAAATATGTGCAAGAATACCAGTGGAGGAAAAATGATGCAACCCAGTTTATTGTGGTGTTCTTTCCAGAACACGGAGGGCATCACATTAGCAGAGGTGTAGTATTTTTCCCAATAGCGATAAGCTATTTGTGATGTGAATTAAGAGAATTTTGAGGTGAACACTACAAGTTGGAAACTGTTGGTCTAGGGTGACTTTATGGCATAAATTTTGGGATTGATGGTCATAGAAATAATTGCTTAATCTGATAAACAATTGCTTACTCTTGAAGAGTTAATTATAACTGATGCTTTACAGTTTTATCCTATGCTAGAATGTGGCTATTTTTCTGTTCACTTCTTAATCTGTAACACCCGATTGGAAAATGCATCTATTGCAGAATTACATAACATGCAAACAGGTACTATTTTGAGTCTCTCATGTATGGAACGTTCAGAATTTGAAGTGAGTAGTTATTAGTCATAGGAATTGTGATGAACACACATATTCTGTCGTTTTCATAACTTATTTACTTTTAAAAGTTATGGGTTTCCATAGAATTAAACGGTTTTCGGTTTTAGTATGAGAAAGTACTCATTTATTCTTTTTTGAAAATATTGGCAAGTATATTGTGAAAAAATTGTCTAGTTGGATAACATTCAAGTTGATGGCCCTCTGATAAAGAAGGGGTAATTCATTCAAATTAGATGCCAAATAGTACTGATTTTTAAAAAAGTTACTACATAAAGAACAATATTTATTATACCAATACAGTGAAATTTTATTTTATGCAGTTTTTGATGGTAATGGTGGAATTAGGATTGGTAAATTCGCGATTCTGATAAAGGAATTTCAAAAGAGTTTTAAAATTATGAAAGGTTGTTCAAACTTTTTAACTTAGCATATTAAGAAAATTTAAAATTTCCTGGGAAAATAGGCTTTCATGCAAAGAAGTCCATGAAGACTTAGCCAAGAGGGAACAATGTGGGGAAGATGGCTCATTTTCACAGTAAACAAACAAACCTCACAAACCTTGCTGTAAATCCTGTAGGTTCCCATGAGAATTGTCCTTATTCAGGAAATATACTTTTACTGTGTGAAACAAGTTTGTAGTGAAATTTAAATTCAAAGTTTTTTTTAAAAAATTAGACACCAAATTTGTGAATTGACCTTTAATTACTGAACAGTAATTCTCTTAAAAACATAATTTGGTCCAAAATATTTAGGGAGAAAGTGCCCTTCACAATGAAAGAACGTGTTGAGTTTACACTTTTCTGTTTTAATACTTTCCACGATGTCTTTGCACGTGAAGCACTGAAATACAGAAAGAAACCTGATTGGATACTTCAAACTAATGATTTCTCATTTCTAAGTAGCTCAAAAATATAATATCCTTATTAACATGAGGTAGTGAAAACTTCTGTTATTACATAAGCAAAAAAGTTTGGGGATCAGAAAAGGATTGAGCAAATTGAAAAGGTAAGAAAACATGTTATTAGAAGTCCTAGCTAAGCGTATTGGTTTCAGCAGTGGAGGGGGCCAAACCTTTTTGCTATAGATTGTCTTAATGTTTTTGCTACCTAAAGTGATTTTACAGAGCCTATTTGGCTCAATATAAAGAAGAATAAATTGAATGAATACATGAAAATAAATTCCACTCCAAATAAAAGAGTTTTCAAAGAGAAACCATGAAGATGTAGCAGTGGGGGACGCCTTATAGTCCTTCAGCTTCACTAGACTTGAAGCCAAGAAGCTGTGCTTAATTTGAAATCATGCAAGAGCTAAGAGGAGGACATAGAATTAGGATATAGAAGTATTGTCCTTTGTAACAGACAATGTCATCCAAGGAATGGGTGATTTAACTCTATTCTTCTCTATACATCTTGTTGAGCAAATACAAGACCAAGAGGAAAATAATCTATTGAAATAATTTTGCAAAGAATAACTTCACTTTTCCTGATATGGTATCTAAGGAGAGTCTTAAAAGAGAAGATAAAAGTCTTAAGAGAGAAGATGAAAGTGGAATATTCTTAGGTTTCCTCTAAGCATCTTGTTAGCAAAATATATCTTTGAGGTTAGAAATGATTGAACCAAAAAGTGGTAGAGCATTTATTTTTGTGGGCACTTTAGATACAAGAAGATTTCAAGGAAAAGAAAAAAGAAAAAAATTATAGCTAAATATTTGTGATTATAGGTCTTGGACTGGTTTTTTGGAGACAAAAGTTTTGCATTAACATTGGTCCTCATTAACATAGTTGTTGGGTTTTCATGGCAACCAAATGTAAAGGGTAAGTTTAATGGACTCGCTTGGACGAGTAAGCAGCATGATAGAAAATAATGGCAAATAATATTTAAAGAATTATTTTGAACAATTACTTTGCAAGAACAAAGAAGGAAAGATATAATTCAAAATCACTTGAAGTTATTAAAAGTATGAAAATGGAGTAGTGAAGAGATTCAGAGAAGACATAGAGGACTGTTTTTTCTCCAGTGGAATTATAGTTTCTTGATCTTGCTTCTTCCATTCTGTCTTCACAAGGTATCAAGTGTGCCTCAGGACTGGAGTAACCAGTTCAGACAAAGAGCACTCGCAGAAGAAAATATATGCAGTAGATATAGGTGATTTATAACCTTAGACAATCTTTTTAAATCTGTTCAAAATTCTCCCCTACCCCAAACTACCCTCTTTGAACAGCTTGTTTGCTTTTCCAAAGACTGCCCTTCATAAACTGCTTAAAATTTTGAGAGGTCATATTCTTACTCTCTACAGATCGCTGTTTGGTTGTGATTTTTGTTTGTTTTTGTTCGTTGTTGTGTTTTTAACTGAATTTCAAAAGGTTGTTCAAGTGTGTTACAATTAAATATGTCCATCTAATTGTCTAATGCTTCTGGATCAGAGTCTCTCCTTCTATCATTCTCAACCAACCCTTTCTCCAAGATGTAGTTCAGATTTACCACTTCCTTTATTACATATGTACATTGAGTATTCTAGCTGTACTTGCCCCTTGTTCCATTTTTCATTCATTCTATTTCTTTACTATTGTTCCTCTCTGGTTTCAATATCCTGATAGTCACTCTGTTAAACTGCCTGTTAATACTTTGAAAGTTTTATATACATTCCATGGAGTTTCAATCCCACATATACTTGAACTGATGTCAGCTTATATTTCCATAATTCATTCATCTGCAATAACAATTTGCAAGACTGGAGACGTGAAGCTCTTAGACATGATTTTATTCTCGTTCTTTTGGAAGATTAATCTTTAGTCAACAAGAAAGTTTTAATATGGCTTAGAATTTATTCCTAACTACCAGTTTTTATAAATGGCTTTGTACAGTTGTGTATGATTATTTTATTTTACATGGGATAATTTTTCTACTACCTATAACTTTTGGAAAAGAAGAAAACAAATTTAATACTTAGAAGAATATGATAGAAATAGAAGACAGATTTTATGTTTGTAACATCTCTCATCAGTACCCATTTTCAAGACTTAAAGTCATATTTCTTACTATGGTAGATAGATAGGGAAAACATAAAACAACACATGAAAAGCCAACTATTAGTGACTTTTAAAAATATAACTTCTCATTTGATGAAATTTACTCTATTAGCTAATATTTGGGTTTGAAATATGGAAGGCTGATCTATTTAACACATTTCTGGAAGGCACCTACTGAACAACACAAATGGTGGGGGGTACTTTTTCTACACTTTAATGATCTTCTACACTAAGGATCTTCTCAGTTAATGTTTTTTTCTAAATTATATTTGACCTCTAAATCAAGTTTCCTTGCCTTGGTAGACCAATTATGGATCTATCATTCCAGAAACTATGTTTTTCCTGCACTGAAATCTTTCATTAATCAGTAGGAGAGGGGTATTAAAAATAATCTTGTTCATTTCTGATTTTGTTCATTCATATGGGCTGGTCATCTGTAAATTGAAAGTTTTAATTACAGTACTTTCTCTCAGGTTTTGTGATTTCACCTTTCATTTTAAGTTGCTTTGCATTTTACAATTGATTACTACTAATTCTTGTAAGGAATTGGGGCCCTGAAATATTATAGGAAATGAGAAATTTAGATGAGTCTTCAATTATTTTCTGTTAGCATGTGGCATGGGCCTATGTGAGAAGTCTTGCCCTTGTTATATGATGATGCAGATAACTGGGATCTAGTATCCTAGGACCCGTGGGTCCTGCAGAAGAATAATAGCTTTTAGACATAATATCAGCAAAATTGGGTATAATCAGTAAGAATGCTTCAGAAATATGGAGAAAAACATTTTGGGACCAGCGAGTTAAAACAATAAAAAGAGCATCATAGTAAAATCCCTTATAGATTAGCAAAAACAATACTGTTATTTTGCAATGTGAATTCAGAAGACCACCAACACATAGAAGGTATCACAAGTTTATAACGAAGATATTGCATTGATACTTTTTATATTCTAGTATATATTCTAAACCTAATTATTTATATTCCAATCTATTTATGGGAATAAATGTCAATATATTTGTCTAATTATCAATTCTATTAAGGTTCACTGTGTGAAATTTAAAATCAGCACATATAAATATAAAATATATAAGTATATATAATATAAAAATTGTTTTGCATTATTGTGTTGTGCTGAGGGAATCAAAGCCAACTCTGTTTTAAAGTGTTATTCCATTATCTCTACCTCCGTTTTTGGTAGAGTTAGACTTAAAGCTTTACCATTTGTTGCTTTACAGCCTAGAGGCAAGAGGAAACACTGTGATTAAACATTACCAATTTAAGGCTTAATATCGAGGAGAAACGTATGGACTTCTCCAGGAGGTATGGAAATATTTGGTGATACAAAGTCAGTAGTGTCAGTTCCTGCCTGGTTGGATGATAGACAGGCCAGCACAGTAGGTAATTATGCATTTGAACAATTTTTTCACCTTCTTGGCTTGAGCTACTTTTGAAATGATAAGTATAATAAGCAATTATATTTTAATAAAATACCTTCCATTCTGAACAATTCAGTCCGAACTGTTCATCTCTCTATGATTCCTTGTAACTAAGATTAGTTTTGTTCCAGTAAGACAATCTATGCTGTCAGGGTAAGATATTCTGGTTGGTCTGTTCCTATATGGAAGAAGGGTAAAGGTTCACGTAGACATTTGTCCCAGCAAGACCTCATTTGGGAAATCTTAAGCTGCAGATGTTTAGAAGTAGCTCTTAAGCAAGGCTTACTTTGAATCCATTAGCTCTACAAAGCTAACTGAGTTGATAAATAAGTACCTGAAAAGCCATCACCTTTGGATTTAGCTGTAAAGGCTTAAAAGTATGATCAAATTTAAAATGAAAATGACAAAATAGTCATTGATAAAAAAAAATTATAAATGGGAGCAATCGACCAAACGATACAAGTTTCTTCCACTATACACAGAATTTTAGATAAATAAGATCAATAGCAGTTTTAGGAACATTAAGGGTTCCTTGTTACAAATAGGCAACCATGGATATATGCCTGTATAAAGATTGCATCATTAAGTACTTAAATTAAGAGGATACTCCATGCTTCAGCAGCAGGTCTACCCAAATTACAACAATACAGAGATTAACATGGCACTTGCACAAGGATGGTATGAAAATTTGTGAAGTATTCCATATTTTTCATTCTTCTGATGCAAGAAATGAAAAACAGTTATTAAAAAGTTGGGGCTGGGAAGGTGGCTCAGTGGTAGAGGGCTTGCTTGCATGCATGAGGCCCTGGGTTCGATTCTTCAGCACCACATAAGCAAAAACAAAAAAACAGGAAGTGGTTCTGTGACTCAAGTGGTAGAGCGCTAGCCTTGAGCTGAAGAGTTGAGGGACTGCGCCCAGGCCCAGAGTTATGGACAACGACCGGACCCCCCCCCTAAAAAAAAAGTTGATTACAAAAATACAAGTGTAACAATACATGTAATTCACAGAAATAAATGTTAGTTTGACATCAGTGTATTAAATCTTCACCTTAGAAAGACCTTTACATAGCATAAGCTTTACAAAACTTGAAATTAGATAACATTGTCATTTTATCCCATAGAAAAAAAATAATATAAGGACCTAAGAAAAAAAGGAATCTTAAACTTCTTCTATATGGAATGCAATCTGAAAGGACACATTTATTAATGAACCTATACATTGTATAACAATGTATAATTCAAAGTATTATATCCAGGAGGGAATGAAATAGATTATGGACATCATGCCAACATAGATATACTTTTTTCAGAAAAGCACCAGGAACATCTTTAGTTCCTATACTATTCATTTCAACAGATAAGTTAAAATTAATTATGATTTAAAAAAATTCACAAACTCTGCAGAAGTCATTATAGATGTACACAAACAACTCTTGAATACATTTTGCCAACAAAGTCAGGCAATTCACGTGGAAGAATACCATGGATTCCATGATATTTTAAAGTAAGATATTGCTGTTGCTTTGTATTGTGAAAAAAAATTTGTAGGGACACAAAGGATGGACTGGCATTTTTGAAATTTAAGAAACTTAACCAAACCATTACAACTTAGGAGAACAATTTGTACAGCTTTCCACAACTTCAAATAGGTAGTGAAACATACTTATCCTTTTGGCAATATCAAATGCAGTTTCTTCCAAGTCGTTCTTCAGACCTGGTTTGATATAATGGTTCAATAGAAGGAGATACAGAGTATCTTTGCTATTTCTACTCCCAGCAGCAAGATGCAAAGGGGTCAAGAGGCCTTTAGTTTGGGGATTGGTATCTGCATCATGATGAAGTAAGACAGAAGCCATTCTGGTATTATTCCACATATAAGCACTGTGCAGGGGTGTCCAGCCATTCACAGTTATTGAATGAATATCTGCCTTGAGCTACCAACTCATGGACAATGTCTAATTGTCCACTCTAGGCTTCCAGATGAAGAGGGTTATACTCATCCTTATCCCTAGTATTCATCTGGGTGGCCTTTTTGGAAAGTAGTCCCTGCACCATAGTAAGCCGATTAATTTCGGCATCCCAAAGAAGAAATTTGTTTGGATCCTACTCCATTTTTTTCTTGCAATTGATACCATTCCTCACTTTTTCATCTTGTTCCTTGTCTTCATCAGAATTGCCTAACCAGAGACTTTGAGTGCCAGTGGGAATGAGATGTCCATGTATTTCCCTAATAGTTCACATTGGTTGAACTGTTCAGAAAAATATGGTGTATTTACTGCTTATGATTTTTGACCATGATTTATTTTCTCTTTTTTCATTTTTACTATTCTAAATTATTCTAAATGGAGAGTAGAAAATTGATAGAGAGCAGAGGAAAGATTTTCCTTCATATTCAAATGCACAGACTGAAAATGAGGACCAGTGGTGTCTTCATGTGCAGCTTCTTCTAGGAATGAAAAAATAGGAAACAATGCCTTCTATGTGAATGATTTGGGAAATACCATGTTATATTGTAAGAAAACTCACTATTCAACATATGGGCTTTAAGAGCTTTCTAGTAGCTTTCTAATGTTGGTATCCAACCTTAGAAAAAAATGTATAATGCAGCAGTAAAATAGAAGTTCTTTGTATGACTACCTAAATTCTTGTTTTTTTGAAAGACACTTGTTTTCATCTAAAAATAGTCCTGTCTATTGTCGTCAGGTGATTTTGATGAATGAAGATGCCTAATGAGAAGTCAAAATGTATTAGTAGTCCTTTGCTACCAATTAAATTTCACTTTTTCTTCTTGGAGAATATAATCATCAACGCAATAGTTCAGAATCAGCAAGCAATAGTTCAGAATCATGCTTCTAGTGCAAGTGGATCACCAGTAAGTAATCCTTGATTCCCTACAAGTTGGAAACTGTTGGTCTAGGGTGACTTTATGGCATAAATTTTGGGATTGATGGTCATAGAAATAATAGCTCAATCTGATAAACAATTGCTTACTCTTGAAGAATTAATTATAACCGATGCTTTACAGTTTTATCCTATACCAGAATGTGGCTATTTTTCTGTTCACTTCTCAATCTGTAACACCCCATTGGAAAATGCATCTATTGCAGAATTACATAACATGGAAACAGGTACTATTTTGAATCTCTCAGGTATGGAATGTTCAGAATTTGAAAGTGAGTAGTTATTAGTCATAGGAATTTTGTAGAACATACATATTCTGTCCTCTTAACAACTTATTTACTTTTAAAAGTTTTGGGTTTCCATAGAATTAAACGGTTTTCGGTTTTGGTATGAGAAAGTACTAGTTAATTCTTTTTTGAAAATATTGGCAAGTATATTGTGAAAAAATTGTCTAGTTGGATAACATTCAAGTTGATGGCCCTCCCATAAAGAAGGGGTAATTCATTCAAATTAGATGCCAAATAGTACTGATTTTTTTAAAGTTACTACATAA
This sequence comes from Dipodomys merriami, assembly GCF_024711535.1. NCBI lineage: Eukaryota > Metazoa > Chordata > Mammalia > Rodentia > Heteromyidae > Dipodomys > Dipodomys merriami. Next base: position 695,750 of record NW_027206007.1, read on the forward strand.
AGAACAATATTTACTATACCAATACAGTGAAATTTTATTTCATGCAGCTTATATTTTAAATTTAATTTTAATGTGAAAGTGATGTGCACTGCGTTAGCAATTGTAAGGCAGTGAATACATAACTTTTCAAACTTATTATCCTCTCTCTCATTTTTCTCACAGTTTTCCTTCACCCCAAAACCCCTCACAAGTTGTAATGTACATTTCCAACATATTGTCTTCTGAGTATTGCTATTGCATTGGTTTGCCTTTTGTCCTTTGTCTCGCCATTTGTTGTTCCTCTTCCCTTCCCTAATTAAGGTAAATGTATACACAATACACAGGGTACCAAAATGAAACACAGTAGGAGATAAACCATAGGGGAAAACCCAAGGAAAATAGAAATCACATAGTACATTAAAAACAACAACTGCAAATAAATATCTCTTTCCATATCTTAGAGTTCATTTTGCTCAGCATCATGTTCATATATATGCCTAACAAAGTCACTGGAAAATAATAGTTTCATGGATACTATATCATGAAAACAACATGTTAACTGTTTTTGATGGTAAAGGTGGAATTAGCATTGGTAAATTCGCAATTCTGATAAAGGAATTTCAAAATAGTTTTAAAATTATGACAGGTGAATTTTAATTGTTCAAAATTTTAACTTAGCCTATTAAGAAAATTTAAAATTGCCTGAGAAAATAAGCTTTCATGCAAAGAAATTCATGGAGACATAGCTGAGAAGGAGCAATGTGGGTAAGATGGCTCATTTTCACAGTAAACAAACAAACCTCACAAACCTTGCTGTAAATCCTGTAGGTTCCCATGAGAATTGTCCTTACCCAGGAAATATACTCTTACTGCATGAAACAAGGTTGTAATGGAATTTAAATTCAAAGTTTTTATTTTAAATAAGACATCACAATTTGTGAACTGACCTTTAATTACTAAACAGTAATTCTCTTAAAAAGATAATTTGAGTCAAAATATTTAGGAAGAAAGTGCCCTTCACAATGAAAGAACGTATTGAGTTTACACTTTTCTTTTTAAATACTTTCCACAATGTCTTTGCACGTGAAGCACTGAAACACAGAAAAAAATCTGATTGGATACTTCAAACCAATGATTTCACATTTCATAGTAGTTTAAAAAATAATATCCTTATTAACATGAGATAGTGAAGATTTCTTTTATTACATAAGCCAAAAAGTTTGGGGATCAGAAAATAATTGAGCAAATTGTAAAGGTAAGAAAACACGTTATTACATACCCTAGCTAAGCATTTTGGTGTCAGCAGTGGAGGGGACTAAAACTTTTTGATATAGATTGTCTTAATGTTTTTGCTACCTTAAGTGATTTTACAGAGCCTATTTGGCTCAGTGTAATGAAGAACAAATTGAACGAAGACATGACAATAAATTCCACCTCCAAATAAAAGAGTTTTCAAAGAGAAACCATGAAGATGTAGCAGTGGGGGACGTCTTATAGTCCTTCAGCTTCACTAGACTTGAAGCCAAGAAGTTGTGATTAATTGGAAATCAAGCAAGAGCTAAGAGGAGGACATAGAAGTAGGACATAGAAATATTGCCTTTGTAACAGACAATGTCATCCAAGGAATCGGTGATTTAACTCTATTCTTCTCCATACATCATGTTGAGCAAATACAAGACCAAGAGGAAAATAATCTATTTAAATAATTTTGCAAAGAATAACTTCACTGTTCCTGATATGGTATCTAAGGAGAGTCTTAAGAGAGAAGATAAAAGTCTTAAGAGAGAAGATAATAGTGGAGTATTCTTAGGTTTCCTCTAAATATCTTGTTAGCAAAATATATCGTTGAGGTTAGAAGTGATTGAACCAAAAAGTGGTGGAGTAATTATTTTTGTGGGCACTTTAGACACAAGAAAATTTCAAGGTAAAAGAAAAAAGAAAAAAAATTATAGCCAAATAGTTGTGATTATAGGTTCTTGGACTGGATTTTTGGAGACAAAGTTTTGCATTAGTGTTGTTCCTCATTAACATAGTTGTTGGGTTTTCGTGGCAACCAAATGAAAAGGGGAAGTTTAATGGACTCCCTTGAACAAGTAAAGAGCATGATAGAAAATAATGGCAAATAATATTTAATGAATTATTTTGAACAATTATTTTGTGAGAACCAAGAAGGAAAGAAATTTCAAAATCACATGACGTTATTAAAAGTATGAAAATGGAGTAGTGAAGAGATTGAGAGAAAACATAGAGTACTATTTTCTCTCCAGTGGAGTAATAGGTTCTTGATCTTGCTTCTTCCATTCTTTCTTCACAAGCTATCAAGTGTGCCTCAGGACTGGAGTATCAAGTTCAGACAAAGAGCACTCGCAGAAGAAAATATTTGCAGTAGATATAGGTGATTTATAACCTTAGACAATCTTTTTAAGTCTGTTCAAAATTCTCCCCTACCCAAAACTTCCCTCTTTGAACAGCTTTCTTTGCTTTTCCAAAGACCGCCCTTCATTAACTGCTTAAAATTTTGAAAGGGCATATTCATACGCTCTAGAGATTGCTGTTTGGTTGTGATTTTTGTGTGTTTTATTGTTGTTTTTAAGTGAATTTCAAAAGTTTGTGCAAGTGTTTTACAATTAAATATGTCCATCTAATTGTCTAATGCTCCTGGATCAGAGTCACTCCTTCTATAAATCTCAAGCAACCCTTTCTCCAAGATTTAGTTCAGATCTACCACTTCCTTTATTACATATGTACATTGCATATTCTAGCTGTACTTGCCCCTTGTTCCATTTTTCATTCATTCTATTTCTTGACTATTGTTCCTCTCTGGGTTCCATTTCCTGATAGTCATTCTGTTAAACTGCCTGTCAATACTTTGAAAGGTTTATATACATTCCATGGAGTTTCACTCCCACATACACTTGAACTGTTGTCAGCTTATATTTCCATAATTCATTCATCTGCAATAACAATTTGCAAGACTGGAGATGTTAAGCACTTAGACATGATTTTATTCTCATTCATTTGGAAGATTAATCTTTAATCAATAAGAAAGTTTAAAAATGGCTTAGAATTTATTCCTAACTACCAGTTTTTTTTATAAATAGCTTTGGACAATGGTGTGTGATTATTTTATTTTGCATAGGATAATTTTTTCTACTACCTATAAGTTTTGGAAAAGAAGAAAACTAAAATTTACTTCTTAGAGGAATATGACAGAAATAGAAGACAGATTTTATGTTTGTCACATCTCTCATCAGTACCCATATTCAAGATTTAAAATCATATTTCTTACTATGTTAGACAGATTGGGAAAACATAAAACAACACATGATAGGGCAGTTATTAGTGACTTTTTAAAATGTACCTTCTTATTTGATGAAATTTACTTTGTTAGCTAATATTTGGGTTTGAAATATGGGAGGCTGATCTATTTAACACATTTCTGGAAGGCACCCACTAAACAACACAAATTGTGAGGGGTACTATTTCTACACTTTAAAGAATGGTTTAACTTGTTTGGTATTAGTGCTGGGTACGTAAATCAACTCTTGTAACTTGCTCCCTACACTTGAAAACATTGTAATGTCACTATCATCTACTTGTCAAGGGTTATTTTGGCAAATGTGATTTTAAATAGTTTAGTTGAAAATGAATATACTTCCAGGAGATTAAATGTATGTTATCATTGGTTTGAGAATGAAAACATTTTTTATACTACAGAACCTAGTTTACTGAAATACCCGTGTATTGAAGCACTAAGGATCTTCACAGTTAATGTTTTTCTAAATGATATTTGACCTCTAAATCAAGTATTCCTAGCCTTGGTAGACCAATTATGGATCTATCATTACAGAAACTATTTTTTGGGGGGAGTCCAGTCGTGGGGACTGATCTTTGGGCCTGGGCACTGTCCCTCAGCTCTTCAGCTCAAGGCTAGAGCTCTATCACTTGAGCCACAGCCCCACTTCCGGCTTTTTTTCTTTTTGCTTATGTGGTGCTGAGGAATCGAACCCAGGGCCTCAGGCATGCAAGGCAAGTGCTCTACCACTGAGCCACCTTCCCAGCCCTACAGAAACTATTTTTTTGGCTGCACTGAAATCTTTCATTAATCATTAGGAGAGGGGTACTAAAAATAATCTTGTTCATTTGTGATTTTGTTCACTCATATGGGCTGGTCATTAGTAAATTGAAAGTTTGAATTACAGTACTTTCTCTCAGATTTTGTGATCTCATCTTTCATTTTAAGTTGCCTTGCATTTCACAATTGATTTCTGCTAATTCTTGTAAGGAATTGGGGTCCAGAAATAATGTAGGAAATGAGAAATTGAGATGAGTCTTCAATTATTTTCTAGAAAGATTCACTGTGTAAAATTTAAAATCAGCACATATAAATATAAAATATATAAGTACATATAAAATAAAAATTGTTTTGCATTATTGTGTTGTGGTTAGGGAATCAAAAGCAACTCTGTTTTGGGGGGGTTTTTTGGGTCCGGTCGTGGGGCCTGAATTCTGGGCCTGGGTGCTGTCCCTCAGCTCTTAAGCTCAAGGCTAGCACTCTACCACTTGAGCCACAGCGCCACTTCCGGCTTTTTTCTTATGTGGTGCTGAGGAATCCAACCCAGGGCCTTAAGCATGCAAACCAAGTGCTCTACCACTGAGCCACCTTCCCAGCCCCAGCAACTCTGTTTTAAAGTATTATTCCATTATCTCTACCTCAGTTTTTGGTAGAGTTAGACTTAAAGCTTTACCATTTGTAGATTTACAGCCTAGAGGCAAGAAGAAACACTATGATTAAAACATTACCAATTTCAGGCCTAATATCAAGGAGAAACATATGGCCTTCTTCAGGAGCTATGGAAATATTTGGTGATAGAAAATCAGTAGTGTAAATTCCTGCCAGATTGGATGATGCACAGGCTAGAACAGTAGGTAATCATGCATATGAACAATTTTTTCACCTTCTTGGCTTTAGCTACTTTTGAAATGATAAGTATAATAAACACTTATATTTTGATAAAATATCTTCCATTCTGAAAATTTCTGTCTGAACTGTTCATCTCTCTATGATTCCTTGTAACTAAGATTAGTTTTGTTCCAGTAAGACAATCTATGCTGTCAGGGTAAGATATTCTGGTTGGTCTATTCCTACATGGAAGAAGGGTAAAGGTTCAGGTAGACATTTGTCCCAGCAAGACCTCATTTGGGAAATTTTAAGCTGCAGAAGTTTAGAAGTAGCTCTTAAGCAAGTCTTACTTTGAATCCATTAGCTCTACAAAGCTAACTGAGTTGATAAATAAGTATTTGAAAAGCCAACACCTTTGGACTTAGCTGAAAAGGTTTCAAAGTATGATTAAATTTAAAATGAAAATGACAAAATAGACATTGACAAAAAATTGTAAATGTGAGTAATCGACCAAACGATATGTTTTTTCCAATATACACAGAATTTTAGAGAAATAAGATCAATAGCATTTTTAGGAACAATAAGGGTTCCTTGTTACAAATAGGGAACCATGGATAGATGCCTGTATAAAGATTGCATCATTAAGTACTTAAATTTAGAGGGTAGTACATGCTTCAGAAGCAGGTCTACCCAAATTTCAATACAGAGATTAACATGGCACATGCACAAAGATGATATGAAAATTTGTGAAATATTCCATATTTTTTCATTCTTCTGATGCAAGAAATGAAAAACAGTTATTAAAAAGTAAATTACAAAAAAAACAAGTGTAACAATACATGTAATTTATAGAATTAAAGGTTAGATTGAAATCAGTGTATTAATTCTTCACCTTAGAAAGGCCTTTACATAGCATAACCTTTACAAAACTTGAAATTAGATAACATTGTAATTTTATCCCAAAGAAATAAAATAATATAAGGACCTAGGAAAAAAAGAAATCTTAAACTTCTTCTATATGGAATGCAGTCTGAAAGGACACATTTATTAATGAACCTATACATTATATAACAATGTAGAATTCCAAGTATTATATCTAGGAGCGAATGAAATAGATTATGGATATTATACAAACACAGACATACTTTTTTTCAGAAAACTACAAGGAAAACTTTAGTTTCTATACTATTCATTTCAACAGAGAAGTTAAAATTATTTCTGATTTTAAAAAATCACAAACTGCAGAAATCATTATAGATGTATACAAACAACTCTTTAATACATTTTGACATAAAAGTCAGGCAATTCTCTTGAAAGAATACCATGGAATCCATTAATTTTTAAAGTAAGATATTGCTGTTGCTTTGTATTGTGAAAAAAAATTTAAGGGACACAAAGGATGGACTGGCATTTTTAAAATTTAAGAAACTTAACCAAACCATTACAACTTAGGAGAACAATTTGAACAGCCTTCCACAACTTCAAAGAGGTAGTGATACATACTTATCCTTTTGTGGCAATATTAAATGCAGTTTCTTCCAAGTTGATCTTCAGACCTGGTTTGATATAATGGTTCAACAGAGTATCTTTTCTATTTATATTCCCAGCAGCAAGATGCAAGGCAATCAAGAGGCCTTTAGTTTGGGTATTGGTATCTGCATCATGATGAATTAAGAAAGAAGCCACTCTAGTATTATGGCACATATAAGCACTGTGCAGGGTTGTGAGCCATTCAGAGTTATTGCATGAATATCTGCCTTGAGCTACCAACTCAGGACAAAGTCTAAGTGGCCACTCTAGGCTTCCCAATGAAGAGGGGTATACTCATCTTCATCCCTAGTATTCATCTGGGTGGCCTTTTAGGAAAGTAGTCTACAAGCCATAGTAAGCAGATTAATTTCAGCATCCCAAAGAATAAATTTGCTTGGATCCTACTCCATTTTTTTCTTGCAATTGATACCATTTCTCACTTTTTCATCTTGTTCCTGGTCTTCGTCAGAATTGCCTAACCAGAGATTTTGAGTGCAAGTGGGAATGAGATGTCCATGTATTTCACCAAGATTTCACAATGGTTGAACTGGTCAGAAAAATCTGGTGAATTTCCTGCATGTAGTGACCGTCTACTCGACCAGCGAGGAAAAACGACCACCACACCAGAAGTCTTCTCAGATCACGCTTTATTGGAGAGCCTTTTAGTTGTAGGAGAGCTTGGGCGCGAGAGAGCGTGCACCCGAAATACAGCCGCTTATATAGGGAATTGGAACACGGGTCTTTCTATTGTTGGTCGCCTGCCTTTTACCGTCACCAGGTGTCATGGGATTGGCTGGGGACACTACCTGGCTCGCACACGCGCGCACAGCCCAGGCGTCCCGCCAAGCACCGTCTGGAGTGGTAATCCTCAAAACTGCAAGGGAGTGGGCGGAGTCTCGCCTCGGCTCCCTACAGTTCCCCCTTCTTTGTTTTATGGCAACAGGTAAGAGTAGAGGTTGGGCCTCTGTCTAAGACATTAATGAGAGGACCTTGCACTGGCCTTCGCCTGAGGGGCGCCTTCCCCAGTGATGACCAGGTCCGTCCGATGCCTTTTTTGCAGAGGTGGGATCTTGGGCATCAGTCCACTTGCTACCCAGCATGCTCTTCTTGAGGAGATGGTACCCTCAAGTGCAGTGCACTTGCCTGGCAACCTGTCCCAAATTGCAAATTGCATACCTGTCCTGGTGCAATGGGATCCCCTGATCCCTCGGGGTGCTAAGGCTATGCAGAATGGTAAGGCTTAACTGCCTCTTAGGGCCGACAGCCAGATCTGGGGTGAGGATCCACTCTCCAAAGCGGCTAATGCTTGCAAGATAACAACCTTGTCCCTTCTGGTTTGGGCTCGAAGGCGACAGACCAACCATAGGCAGACCACGCATCCCCCCAAGCAGCAGGCTAAAAACATTCCGACTCCCACCCGCTCTTTGACAAAGGACACCACAGAGGCAATCCAGTCAGTAAATTGTAACAGCCCACAGCATCATTGGTTTAGCTATCACAGGGATTGCTATTAGCACTGTTGCTAACAGCAAGAAGATCAGCTGTATCTTCAAGAGGGGGTTTTTCTGCAGTCTCCACCGGCCTGGTCAGTCTCGTTGGCACCCAGTGAGGTACTTCTTGACTCTGTGGAAAAACACAAACAGCTCCCCTGGATCTCGTTATTACCGGATCCGGTCCATACCATTTATTATTAATAACATCCTTCCACATAACCATGTCTTTAGTATCCATGGAGTCTCTTGTCATATGCCGATCTGCGGCAGACTGATCGTTGTCATTTAGAATTAAAAAATTAAGGGTAAAGAGCGCAAGAGAAAGTCTTTCCCTGGGGGATGCGGACTCAGCAACTCCCCCTTTTTGTTTTTGAAGCATTTCTTTTATGCTTCTATTAGCTCTTTCCACTATACCTTGTCCTTGAGGATTGTAGGGCAATCCGGTGGTGTGGGCAACCTGCATTTGTGCGCAAAAGGCGCGAAAACCATGGGAAGTATAAGCAGGGCCATTATCCGTCTTAAGTCTAAGGGGCTTTCCCCAAGCTGCCCAAGATTCTAAGCAGTGTATTCTGACGTGAGACACCTTTTCTCCTGCCAGAGGTGTGGCATGAATGACACCAGAAAAGGTGTCCACAGACACATGTAAATATTTCAACTTACCAAATTCCATCAGATGAGTAACATCCATTTGCCATAGGGCGTTTGGTCTCAACCCCCTGGGGTTTACCCCCACATGGGGAGGATGAAGAAAGGTAACACAAGATTTACAGGCTTTAACAATATCTCTTGCCACATGCCTGGACAAATTATATCTTTTCCTAAGGGTATTAGCAGGTACATGATACAATCTATGAAAGTCTTTTGCCAATTCTACAGGATCAGCAGCGACCAGAGCCACAGCCCAAGTTGCCTGGTCCACCAAATCATTACACTTTGCCATTGGGCCCGGTAACATAGAGTGGGCGCGAATATGTCCAATATAAAAAGGATGTTTTCTGTTTAAGATAAGGGACTGAATCTGTAACAAAACATTAGAAATTGTACTGGCCTGCTTAACTGAAGCAGCAACTTCAAGAGAAGCAACGGCATTTACAACATATAATGAATCAGAAAATAAGTTAAAAGGTTGATCAAATCTTTTAAAAACTTCAAGCACAATTAAACATTCAACAGCCTGTGGGACATTCGGCCGAAAATTAAAAACTACCGGCTGTTTGTGTCCTTGAACAAAAAAGGCACCTTGTCCAGATTTTGATCCATCCGTAAAGATGGTTAGAGCATCAGCCAAGGGCTCCTTTGAAGTGACAACAGGAAAATACACTAAATTTTTGTTAACTATGGCAAGCAGAGGATGCTTAGGATAATGATTATCAATTACATTTGGAAATGAGCAAACAAGAATTGCCCACATATCCACTGTGGCTGCTAAAATTTCAACTTGCTCACGGGTGTATGGAATAATTAATTTATCTGGAATTTTTGCAAAGTGCATTAAACAATACTTCATACCCAAAATTGCCTGTTTAGCCACTAATTCAGGAAAATATTGAACAGTTTTTGCTCCCACAGAATTGCCGTGGAGCCACAATAAGGGGCCATTTTGCCAAAGAACCCCCGTGGGATAATTTTTTGTTTTTAATATACATAAATCAATAGGTAATTTTAAATCAACCCGTGAAAGTTGAGCCCTAGACAAAGCTGCCTCAACCTTTTGTAGGGAATTTAGTGCTAAAGGTGTCAGGGATCTAGAGGAGGTGACTTCAGGGTCGCCCTCCAAAATAGCAAATAAAGGTAACAACTCTGACCGAGGGAGATTAAGAAACCCCCTTATCCAATTAATATCTCCTGCCAATTGCTGAAAATCATTAAGTGTTTTAAGATGACCAGTTCGAATGGAAAGTTTTTGTGGTTTAATCTCAGTAGGAGAAACAATGGTTCCCAGAAATTGAACAACACTAGTCTGCTGAACCTTCTCAGGGGCAATAATTAATCCTTTATTAGCTAAGGTCTCCGTTACCTGCCCAAACACCTTATGAAGAGTCTCTACCGAGGGAGCAGCCAACAAGATATCATCCATATAATGGACAATCCGTACTTTTGGAAATCTTTCCCTAACAGGGGTTAATGCAGCCCCCACGAACAATTGACAAATTGTTGGGCTATTAGCCATCCCTTGGGGGAGAACTTTCCACTGATAGCGAGCATCCGGAGTTTCATGATTAACCGAGGGCAAAGTAAAGGCAAAGCGCTCCCTATCCTTTTCATAAAGAGGTATGGAAAAAAAAACAATCCTTAATGTCTAAAGCCAAAATAGGCCACTCTCTAGGTAAAGCAGAGGGCAGTGGAAGTCCCCTTTGGATGGGTCCCATAATTTGCATCTGGGCATTTACTGCTCTAAGGTCATGTAATAATCTCCATTTTCCGGAGGCCTTTTTGATCACAAAAATTGGGGTATTCCAAGATGACACTGAAAGCTCAACATGCCCCAGCTGCAGCTGTTCCTGGACAAGAGTTTGAGCCGCTTCCAATTTTTCTCGAGAGAGGGGCCACTGAGGAACCCACACCGCCTTTTGCGTTAACCAAGGTATGGGTACCACACCTTCAGTGGAAGCTTTGTTTTCAGAGGCCCCTAAGAAAAACCCAAACCCTTCCTGTCCTGTTTAGGAAGTGGCTCTATCGGCTCCTTGTGTCCTTGGAGACGCCGACCAAGCCCCAAGTCTGGCACAAATCCTTGCTGTTTCATCATATTCTGACTGGCCTCAGAATAATCATTAGTTAAAGTTAGCTTCAGCTGTTGCTGCACATCTCTTCCCCAAAGATTGACAGGGACGTCTACCACAAATGGCTGCATTTTTCCAACCTGGCCTTCGTCTGTTCTCCAAGTCAATTCTTTTGCACTTAACTGTGGGGCATCGGCATAGCCCAGCCCTTGTAAGGTCTGGGAGGATTTCTGAGTTGGCCATTGCTTTGGCCACTCCCCTCTTTGGATGATGCTTCGATCTGCCCCTGTATCCACCAATCCCTCAAATCTTCTCCCTTCCACTTGGAGAGTTAGCATGGGTCTTTGGTCTAAAGTTATGGACAGGCATGTAAGGTCGACTCCAGTGGAGCCTAGCCCTTTATCTCCTCTCTCTATCTCCTTAGCAGGGAAGTTGCCATGAAGAGAAGGCAAAAGCAGGAGCTGTGCAATTCTATCCCCGGGAGAAATGGACACCACTCCATGGGGGACATGGCAGAGGACCTTGATAGTCCCCGTATAGTCAGGGTCAATTACTCCCGGGAAAATTATTAATCCTCTCATTGTGGAGGAGGAGCGTCCTAAAACTATTCCTACAGTGCCTTCATCTAGGGGTCCTGTCATGTCTGTCTCCACAATCTGGACTCCCACCTGCTGTGTTAATACCCGTCCGGAGGTGGCACAGAGGTCCAACCCTGCGGAGCCTGAGGTTGCTCTTCTTGGCTGGGGGGTTGTAGCAGGTGCTGTCCGGGAGCCAGAGTCTGAAATGCCCCATAAACTTTCGGGCCCTGGGGACGAGGGCCCTTCTCTCCGTTTTTTGGCTCCTGTTCCGAATTAGTGTTTGGAGTAATTTGGGGGATAAAATGTCCATTGATGTCTCTAACTGACCTGCATTCGTTGACCCAATGCTTTCCCTTTTTACAACGAGGACACACTCCTGGAGTCCTTGGCGGCCTGGGTATGTTTTGTGCAGGACCACCATTTTGTGGGCATTGCTGTCTAAAATGTCCCAACTGACCACACCGGAAACACCCTTTTCCTTTACTATCTTTTGCGGCCCCGGCAGCCGACAAGACAGCAGCTGCCAGCCCCGCATTGGTCAGGGGGCCACCTACTTCTCTGCAGGCTTTTAACCAAGCTTCTAGGCTTTGGGTTCTTACTGGGGTAATTGCCCTCTGACATTCCTTGGTGCTTTGTTCAAAAAAGGTTTGTTGTACAAATGGCATGGCTGTTTCCAGATTTCCTAACACCCGCTCGGCTGTCTCTAGCATACGGGCAACAAAATCAGAAAATGGCTCATTAGGGGCCTGCATGATTTTTGTTAGATTGCCAGCCACCTCTCCCTTGTTTGGGAGGGCTCGCCAGGACATGTAAAAAACCTCGTTTACCTGGCGGTATACTTCAAAGGGATATCCTGTCTGGTCTACCGAGTAGATTCCCTGCCCGAGAAGCATGTCTACGGTCCAGTCCGTGTGCCCGTCACGGACATTTTGTCTGTATTGGGCTTGAGCCTTGTCTTGAACAATAGACCGGAGATCGAGGTACTGCCCATGATTAAGGCAGGTACGGGCTACCTCAAACCAGTCCGTGGGTGTCATGGCATTGAAGGTCAGTCTTCGGAGCAAGGCAGTGGTATAATTAGCCGTCACTCCATAAGTCCGGACTGCCTCAACTAAATCCTTAAGCTGGGAGTAGGAAACCGGCTCAAAATTTCTTTCAGCAGTAATCGGATTTTCAAAAACTGGGAAAGCAGCTGCCAGCTGCGACCAGGTATTTTCTTTAATAAAGTGACTCTTCCCTGCCGGCAGGCACGGCGGGGGGGCCGACGGGTGAGGGCCAGCTCCATTTCCTCTCCCTGGCTGTTGCGGTACTCCCACCCCTAGGGGGCGCCACCCTCCATATCTGTCTGCCACGTGCTCCGCCGCAGCCTCTTCTAACTCTTCACTATCAGCTGGATCGAGCTGCTATCCCTCCTCCTCTAACATTTCTTCCTCTGAGTCACTCACAAGATTACTATATTCTTGGTCCCGCCCTTCCACGTGTAGGGCTGAGAACCGGTTTGCTCTTAAAGAAGGGCAAGGGAGTCTCCTTGAGACCCCCTCCTCTCTGAAACCCTTCTCCTTTTGTGAGGGCTGCAGCCCCTCTCGCTATAATTCTTTAGGATCCTTCTGTCTTTTTTCCCTTTTTCTTTTAGGCCTCTTTTCCTCTCCATTACTGTATACTGACTCTGATAGACTATCCTGATGCTGCGTTAGTACTTTGCGTCCTTCCTGGATTAAATCAAACCCTCCCTCCTCCAGGCAACTGCGCACCATCAAAAAGACAAGCCACAAGGGAAGAAGCAATGCAAGCAACCAATAAATATCTAAATCTACAGTGAACAGCATACCGGGGGATATTTACCGACGTCTCCTCTCCGCGTGTTGAGTTCTGGCTCTGATTCGGCCTCTCGCGCGGGTCCCGTCCCTGGTTTGTTCCCGGGTTTCGGCACCAGTTGTAACGACCGTCTACTCGACCAGCGAGGAAGAACGACCACCACACCAGGAGTCTTCTCAGATCACGCTTTATTGGAGAGCCTTTTAGTTGTAGGAGAGCTTGGGCGCAAGAGAGCGTGCACCCAAAATACAGCCGCTTATATAGGGAATTGGAACACGGGTCTTTCTATTGTTGGTCGCCTGCCTTTTACCGTCACCAGGTGTCATGGGATTGGCTGGGGACACTACCTGGCTCGCGCACGCGCGCACAGCCCAGGCGTCCCACCAAGCACCGTCTGGAGTGGTAATCCTCAAAACTGCAAGGGAGTGGGCGGAGTCTCGCCTCGGCTCCCTAAACCTGCATATGTTTTTTCACCATGATTTAATTTCTCTTTTTCCATTTTTACTATTTTGAATTATTCTAACTGGATAGTAGAGAATTGATAGAGAGCAGAGAAATGATTTTCCTCAGTATTCAAAAGTACACTCTGAAAATGAGGACCAGTGGGGTCTTCATGTGCAGCTTATTCTAGGAATGAGAAAATAGGAAACAATGCCTTCTATGTCAATGACTTGGGAAATACCATGTTATAGTGTAAAAGAAATCACTATTCAATATAAAGGCTTTAAGAGCTTTCTAATAGCTTTGTAAAGTTGGTATCCAACATTAGAAAAAATGTATAATGCAGTAGTAAAATAGAAGTCCTTTGTATGACTACCTAAATTCTTGATTTTTTTTAAATAGCTATACCATTCTGAATTTTTTTTAAATTTTTATTGTGAACATACTGTACAGAAGGGTTAAAATTACATGGGCAAGATAATGACTATATTTCTTATCAAGCATTGTAGCCTCCTCCTTTGTTTACCCTTCACAACCTTTCCCAGCCTCCCCCTACTTCCCACCCAAACCTACCCCCACACCAAAGTTGTAAAGTTCGTTTTCGACATGACAACTTGTACTTCTCATTGTTGCAACGGATCCATCTGTATCCTTATTTAAATGAATTGTTTTTCACCATCCCCTCTTCAAATTCTACCGACATCAAATACACTGAAAGCAGGGGTTATACTGTGGTGGAGGAACATACAAAGCAACAAAGAAATAATCTTTTATATGTGTTAGAAACAACTGCATGAAAGAAAAAAAAACTTTTAAATACATATCTAAGGGTTCATTTTCCTAATATCACCTTATCCGACCTTCTCTGATTGACTCATACATATACTAGATATTGAAAATAAGGGAAACCGTGGGGCCTATGACTCATTGGGCTTGGCTTACTTCACTTAATATAAATATTTGCAAGTCTTTCCATTTCCTAACAAATGGGGAAATGTCATTCTTTCTGATGGAGGCATAGAATTCCATTGTGTATATAAACCACATTTTCTTGATCCATTCATCTACTGAGGAACATCTGGGTTGGTTCCATATCTTAGCTATGGTAAATAATGTTGCAATAAACATAGTTGTGCTGTTAGCTTTAGTGTGGTCTTGTTTGTAAACATTTGGGTAAATGCCCAAAAGTGGGATTGCTGGGTCATAGGGGAGCTCTATGTGAAGTCTTTTCAGGAACCTCCATACTGCTTTCCAAAGTGGTTGAACAAGTTTACATTCCCACCAACAATGAAGTAACGTTCCCTTCTGTACACATCCCCTCCAGCATCTGTTGTTGTTAGAGTTCTTGATTTTTGCCATTCTAACTGGAGTGAGGTGTTATCTCAATATTGTTTTGATTTGCATTTCTTTTATGGCTAGGGATGTTGAGCATTTCTTCATGTGTCTATTGGCCATCCTTCTTTCTTATTCAGAGAAGTTTCTCTTTAAGTCTTTCGCCCACTTATATAATGGGCAGTTGTTTCTTTGAGGATTTATTGTTGGGGGATTTAATTTTTTGAGTTCCAAGTATATTTTAGATATAAGACCCTTGTCTGTTGTATGGCTAGTGAAGATCTTCTCCCAATCCGTGGGCTTTCTATTGATCTTGCTAGCTATGTCCTTTGCCATGCAGAAGCTCTGCAACTTTATGCAATGCCATTTGTCCAACCTTTCTTTGTTTGTTGTGTTTCGGGGTCTCTATTCAGAAAATTTCGGATTGAGCCAAGGAGACATAGGGTTTCTCCTATTCCCCTGCTTTGACTTCGAGGTCTTTCTTCCATTTGGAGTTGATTCTGGTGCAGGGTGATATATAAGGATCTAGCTTTATTTTTCTACAAGTAGTTAACCAATTTTGCCAGCACCATTTACTGAAGAGGCTGTCTTTCTTCCATTCTATTGTTTTAGCTTCCTTATCGAAGATTAGATGGCGATAGGTCTGTAGGGTCATTTCTGGGTTTTCAATTCTATTCCATTGGTCCTGAGGTCTGTTCGTATGCCAACACCAAGCAGTTTTGATTACTATGGCTTTATAGTAGAATTTGAAATTTGGTATTGATATTCCGCCAGCAGTGTTCTTTCCGTTGAGGAGCGTTTTTGCTATTCAGGGTCTTTTATTGTTCCATATGAATTTTTGGATTGCCTCTTCTATTTCCTTGAAGAATGAGGGTGGAATTTTGATAGGTATCGCGTTGAATTTGTAGATAGCCTTGGGAAGTATTGCCATTTTCACGATGTAAATCTTTCTAATCCAGGAGCATGGGAGGTTTTGCCGTTTTTTAAGTTCTGTGTTGATTTCCTTTTTCAAGATTTTAAAGTTTTCATCATAGAGTTCCTTCACTTCTTTGGTAAAGTTAATTCCTAGGTATTTTATTTTTTGTGGGGCTATTAAAAATGGAGTTGCTTTCCTAATTTCAGCCACACTTTTCTCATTGTTGGCATATAGGAAAGCCATTGATTTTGGGGGGTTAATTTTATAACCTGCTACTTTGCCAAAGTTTTGAATCAGCTTGAGTAATTTGGGAGTTGAGTCTATGGGATTCATTAAATACTAGATCATATCATCTGCAAAGAGGGAGAGTTTTGTTTCTTCTTTCCCTATATGGATCTCCTTTATGTCTGCATCTTGTCTTATTGCTGTAGCTAGGCATTCTAATACTAGATTGAAGAGAAGTGGAGAGAGTGGGCATCCTTGTCTTGTTCCTGAGTTAAGAGGAAATGGCTTTAGTTTTTCACCATTAAGTATAATGCTGGCTGTAGGTTTGTCATATACAGTATTTATTGTATTGAGGATGTTCCATGGATTCCTAATTTTTCCAGAACCTTCATCATAAAGGGTTGTTGTCGAATACTTTTTCTGCATGTATTGAGATAACCATGTGGTACTTTCTCTTGCCCCTGTTGATGTGATGAATAATATTAATTGATTTGCGTATATTGAACCAGGTTCGCATCCCTGAAATGAATCCTGTTTGATCGTGGTGTTTGAGTTTTTGGATGAATTGTTGAAGTTGATTGGCCAAAATTTTGTTGAGAAGTTTTGCATCAATGTTCATCAAAGAAATGGGTCTATAGTTCTCTTACTTTGATGAGTCCCTGCCTGGTTTTGGGATGAGGGTTATGATGGATTCATAGAATGTGTTCGGTATTGAACTTTCTCTTTCAATTTCATTGAAGAGTTGGAGGAGTATTGGTGTGAGCTCTGCTTTGAAGACCTTGTAGAATTCCGCTGTAAAACCATCTGGTCCTGGACTTTTCTTAGCTGGGAGGTCTCTTATTGCTGTTTCTATTTGAATGCTTGATATGGGCCTGTTAATTCATCTTCGTTTAGTTTTGTCATGTCAATATTTTCTAGGAAAAGGTCCATTTCTGTCAAGTTCTCAAACTTATTAGCATAAAGTTTTGAGAAGTATTCCCTTATAATCTTCTGAATCTTGGTTGTTTCCGTTGTGATGTTTCCATTCTCATCTCCGAGTTTATTTATTTGGGTGTGTTCCCTTCTTTTTTTTTGATAGATTTGCTAAGGTACTGTCAATTTTGTTAATTTTTTCAAAGAACCAACTTTTTGTTTCATTGATTCATTCTTCAGTTTTTTTGGATTCTAATTCATTTAATTCTGATTGAATTTTAATTATTTCTTTCCGTCTACTGTATTGGGCTTTATCTTGCTGAGCTCAGAGCTATAAAATAGCCTCTGAGAACTGCTGTGTCCCAGAGGAGCTGGTTATTTGTGTGTTCATTTTTGTTGAATAGCATGAATATTTGAATTTCCTTTCTAATCTCTTCCATGATCCACTTGTGATTCAGTAGTGTGTTGTTCAGTCTCCCTGTGATACCGGACTTTCATTGGTGGCTTTTGGTGTCGAGTTCTAATTTTATTCCCTTGTGGTCAGAGAAAATGCAAGGTATAAATTCAATGTTTCTGAGTTTATACAAGTCTTTTTTGTGGCCTAAAATGTGGTCTATTTTGGAAAATGTTTCTTGTGCTGGTGAGAAAAACGTGTATTCTGATGCTGCTGGGTGAAATATTCGGTAGATATCTGTTAAATCTAATTGATATATGCAGCTGTTTAGCTCTGTGGTTTCTCTGTTGAGTTTTTACCGAATTGATCTATCTAGTGGGGAGAGTGGTGTGTGAAAATCCCCAACAATTAATGTCTTTGGATTTATATGTGATTTGAAGGAAAGTAGTGTTTCTTGGATAAATGTGGGTGCTCCATTGTTTGGCGAGTAGATATCATCTTGAAGGAGAGATCCCATAATTAGTATGTAGCGACCTTCTTTATCTCTTCTCAATAATTTTAATTTGAAGTCTATTTTATCTGATATTAGAATTGCAACTCCCGCCTGTTTATAGGGGTTGTTTGCTAGTAGATTTTGTTCTAACCTTTAACATTGAAAATGTGTTTGTTTTTACGGGCAAGATATGACTCCTGAAGGCAGTAGATAGAAGGATCTTGTTTTTTAATCCAACTAGACAGTGTGTGTCGCTTAATTGGAGAGTTCAGTCCGTTAACCTTAAGAGAAAGGACTGAGAGGTATTTGGGAGTTCCTCCCATGTTATCTACCTTCTTGGGGGCTGCAAAAACTGGGTTCTTCCTATGGTTCTTGGATTCTCAGTTAGGGTGCAGTTTGTTGGCCTTTTTTGTGGTCTTGTTGGTTTTCTATGTGTAGGACATTTTTAAGAATCTTTTGTAGGGCTGGTTTGGTGGAGATGTATTGTGCCAATTTTTCTTTGTTATGGAAGGTTTTTATTTGGCCTTCAGTTATGAAGGAGAGTTTAGCTGGGTGCAGTATTCTTGGTTGATAGTTGTTTGTTTTTAGGCTCTTCTTGCTTTGATTGTCTCTGCTGAGAAATCTGAGGGGATTCTAATTGGTTTCCCTTTATAGGTGATTAATCTTTTCTCCTTGACAGCTTTAAGGATCTTTTCCTTGGTCTGTGTTGATCCTGTGGATTATAATGAGACAGTGGGATGTCCTATTCTGGTCTGGTCTGTTTGGAGTTCTAAAAGCTTCTTGTATCTGAATAGGCCTATCTATTTGCATGTTTGGGAAGTTCTCTGCTAGGATCCTGTTAAACAAATTTTCTAGGCCATTAACTTCTGTTTCTAGGTGCTCCTCTACAGATATCATCCTTAGATTAGGCCTTCTGATGGTGTCTTCCAAGTGTTGAATAGATCTATCATATTTCTTGGACTTGTCTTGGATGGTTGTATGTTCTTTCTCTATAATATCTAGCCTGTCTTCAATCCCTGAGATTCGATCTTCTGCATGGTCTAACCTGCTGTCAAGACTTTCTACTTTGTTTTTTATTTCTTTTCCTTCTAATTGGTCAGCTTTGATGGCTTCAAATTCTTTGTTGAAGCTTTGTTTTAGATCTTTTATGAACTTCTTTACCTCCTTAATTTGATGTTCAGTGTTTATTCTCAGATCAGTTAATTGATTGGTTATGGTTTCCTTGGACTCCCATTCCTTCTGTTGGTTTCCATTCAGCATTCCCTTTGTGGTATCCCTGACTTAATTCAGCTCTTTGGTAATGGATTCCATGAATGCCTTTAGTGATCTTTGTGTATTCTCTTTCTGCTCTCTCAATTCCTGTATTACTCTTTTTTAACTTCCTCCCGGTCGTGGGACTCCTGTATTTCTCTTTGAGTGTTCTCAGCCTGCTAACGCTGTTCCTGCCTTTCTATTTGAGTGTTCTCAAGCTGCTTAGGCAAATCCTATATCAGTTTTTGAGTAGCTTCCTCACGCTTATGATATTCTTGTATAAACTTTTGGATTGCCTACTCTCTCCCCCTACACGCTCATACAGAGTCCTTTGTATGCTTTCAATCTTTCCATTTATCATGTTTGCCAGCAGTGTTTGTAGAGCTATTTGTGAATTCTCCTCTGGATTATTCATTATGTGTTCTGTCCCCCGATTATCAAGATTGGGAATTGAGATACCCGGATTTGCCATTTTTCTTGTGTTTTTCTGGCTTACTCTGCCCATTTGAGATGAAAATAGCACCAGTTTTGTGCTAGAACACTATCTTAAGGCAAGCATCAACCCAACTCTGAATTTGCATAGTCAATAGTCTACAGATACAATCTAGTTCAACATATACATCTATTCACCATCAAACAAGTATACATTAATGGGCAACGAACTGCAAAGAAGAATTTGGAAGACCAGAAATTATTAGTGTTAAGGAGAGATGTGGGTAAAAAATAGAAATAGATTGATGTGGGGAGGCTCAGGGAGACTTAACTAAGTCCTAACCTGAAAGCAGGAAATAGGTTGGGTAGGATGAAATTAGAAAGAGAGAATAAAAGAAGAAAGGGAAAGGGAAAAGAAAAGACCAGAAAAAATAGAAAGGTAAAAATTAATAAAATTATGTAGAACCATAACAATCTATTTAGATAAGAACGAGAATTTATTGAGGGAATGGGAGGGATATAAAAGAGATGTGAAAAACTTAAAAAGAAAAATGCTTAAAATATTATATAGGAATAAAGAGGTAGTACTGCTATTAAGGAATTTAAGTCTTAGAGGTTTTGACTTGAGTAATAAATTTTTGGATTAAGTGTGTACACAATGTGGGTAGGGTCTAATAGTCAACTACGGGTTTATCTGAGGATGTGCAGGACAAGAATGTCAGATAATGTGATGTTACGAAAATGAACCCTTAAATATGTATTTTAATGTTTTCGTTTCTTTCATGCATTTATTTCTAACGCATTTATAAGATTATTTCTTTGTTGCTTTGGATGTCCCTCCCCCACAGTGTAACTCCCGCTTTCACTATATTTGATGTCAGTATAACATGTGGAGGAGATGGGGACAAACAAGTCGTTTAAGGATTCAGGTGGACCTGTTGCAACAAAGAGAAGTACAAAATGTCATGTCAAAACCAGCCTTACAATGTCGGTGTGGGGGGGGAGGGGGGTATAATTGGGTGGGGGGAGGGGGGAGGCTGGGAAGGGAGGTGAAGGGTAAACAAAGGAGGAGGCTGCAATGCTTGGTAAGAAATGTATGCATTATCCTGCTCATGTAATTGTAGCCCCTCTGTACAGTATGTTCTCAAATAAAATAAAATTAAATTTAAAAAAAAAGAAGAACGAAAGAGAAGAGAGGTGAAGAGGATAAGAAAGGAAGAAGAAAAAGATGAGAAGTTCAGTAGAGCTAAGCAAAAAACAAAAAGATAATTAAAAAAGACAAAAAAAGAGAAATAAAACCAAAAAAGAAAGAAAAATGCACACTCACTTATTCGTAAAATAAAAATTATAAGAGGAAAAAAATGTTTCTGGAAAACAATTTTTTTTCAAAAAAGGTAATGATTGAAGATTTAAAAAAAAGTTTTAGACAAAAAAAATTTTTATAGAAGGTACCAAAAATAAAAAATGAAAAAAAAGAAGAAGAAGAAAGAAAAAAAAGTTCTTTGATTTTTTTTTTTTGGAGGAGTGGGAAAAGTCCTGTATCTCCCTTGTGTCCATAACCAGCCTCTTGTTGGAGTCTCTGGTCTGCTTGTGGTCCTGTGGCTTGGTTGGTTTCTTAAGTCTGTTTGTTCGAACAGGCAGAAAAATGCTCTGCTTTACCCAGGATTTGGCGATCCTCTTCCCAGGCTGGTTCATTGGGAGGCAGATCTGCTTTGAGTATCAGAAAAGAGGGGGATGCAGTGCTGAGGCTAGGTTCTGGGTAGAGTTGAGGCCTTTCAACAAACAGTAGCTTTTCCCGGGGGCTACTTTGTGAAAACTCACAGAGCCCAGCCTGGAGCCATTCTCAGGGCTTCTGTTTAATGAATTTCAATTGACTGTCGAGGCTGCTAGAGGGAGTGGCAGCCTCTGGCTCTGATTAACCAGTGGAGAAAGCCACTCCAAGGGCTGGCGCCCAAGCTGGGTGACTTTTCCCTGGGTGGAGCTGAGTCTGGCAGGTCATGCTGCTGTTAGTTCTTGTGACCTGCTAAATGACTCGTTTTATTCCAAGGCCTGAGTTGGAGCTAACAGCTCCTCTGAGCTTTGTAGGTATCCAAGATGGAGATCTCTGGTGCTGGGGGGGGTGGCCTTCCCTCCTCTGCTTCCTGAGGAGTGAGGATGTCAGGCTTCTACTCACGCTGAGTCTTGGTTCTTGGGTCTTCTCTGGTCTGCAAACTGCAGGATGAAGATGTCTGCTCTTTGTTGGTTCTTGCTGGTGTTGAGTAGAATCTGCTCACCTGCTGTGTCTGGCTCTTTCGTCCTGTACTTTCTGTGGTTTAGGTAGGCTCTGTGCTTCCCCGCCATCGCCAGAGCTGCCGCCCCCCCCGCCTCCCCGGTGGCTGCTGGCAAGAGCTCAGAAGTGTCTCCTTGCCTGGGTTTTCCCTCTCTGGCCTAGCTCTCTCTCCTGTGATGGCACACTTCGTGTAATTCTCTGGCTTAGGACTGTTCACTGGAACTCTAAAACTGCTTTCTATGCGAGAGCTTACTTAGAATCCAGCTTATCTTCCACCATCTTCCCAGAACTCCCCAATTCTTGTTTTTCTAAAATACACTTGTTTTCATCTACAAATAGGCCTATCTATTGTCTTCAGGTGATTTTGATGATTGAAGATGCTTAATGAGAAGTCAAAATGTATTAGTAGCCCTTTGCTATCAATTAAATTTCACTTTTTCTTCTTGGAGAATATAATGATCAAAACAATAGTTCACAATCAGAAGGAATAGTTCAGAATCATGGTTCAACTGCAAGTGAATCACCAGTAAGTAATCCGCGATTCCATTTTCCACAAAGTTTTGTCACAGATACAATCTGCCTGCCTTCTCTAGTTGATTTCCTAGCCTGGACCTATTCCTTCATTGTACAGGAGAAGTGTAATTCACCTGATTTCAGTCAGATCTGTTAGCAGAATTATCAAGTATTTAGATTTTTTTTTATTAAATTAGTTGTGGGACCTGAACTCTGGGCCTGGGCACTGTCCTTTAGCTCTTCAAATCAAGGCAAGCACTCTACCACTTGAGCCACAGAAACACTTCTGGATTTTTCTATTTGTGTGGTGCTGTTTCGGGAAATGGCAGAGCAGAAAGTGAAATGATGCAACCAAAAATATAAAAGCAAAATAAATTAGGATAATTATGAGCAACCATATTGTCTATGAGAACCATGAAAAAGAAAGAGGAAAAGAGATACAGATATGCAATGACCTAACTAGCCACAAAATCCATGCTTCTAATCAATTTACAGAGCAAAATTTTTTTTTTATTTTTTAAAAGAGATGGAAATAATATTTATATATAGAAATTAGTAAATACGTTTTTAGTCGCCTACATAAAGAGAAGAATCTTAATCCGTGGGCTGGGAAGGTGGCTCAGTGGTAGTGTGCTTGCCTTGCAGCTTACTACAGTGCAGAGACTACTTTCCAAAAAGGCCAATCATATGAATACTAGGGATGAGGATGAGTATACCCCTCTTCATCGGGAAGCCTAGAGTGGACACCTAGACTATGTCCATGAGTTGGTATCTCAAGGCAGATATTCATGACATAACTATGAATGGCTGGACACCCCTGCACAATGCTTATTTGTGGAACATATTGCAACAGCACACACACACACACACACACACACACACACACACACACACACACACATCATCATCATCATCAGATTTCTTCTTAAGTATTTTTTGTGTATGATCTTAAGAAGAAATTTACATTACTAACTTGAATTTCTGACAGGACAATATCATCACTGTACATCTTGCTTCTATGTTCTCAGTTTTAAATTAATATCTAAGTATGTGCATTACATAAGTAGAGGAAAAAGTAGGAGCCACACAGGTGGCTCAGGTCTTTAATCCTACCTTATCAGAAAGATGAATTCTGATGATTGTGCTTTGAAACCAGACAAAAAACGTCCATTAGAATATCGTTTGAAAGTAACCAACAAAATCTAGAAATGGCCCTGTAGTATAAGCAGTAAAATGCTAGCCTTGAGAAAACTAAAACAAAAAAAAAATAACAAATTCTGGGACAGAGCCAGGCCCTGAGTTCAAGCTCTAGTATTAGCACCAAACTAATGAATGAAAGAATGAATGAATGAATGAACTAAAAATAAATTAAGTGGTCACATGTGGAGAGACAGGAAAATTGTAACAACCGTGGTGTTTGGATTATGTATTATTTTGTAATAAGTCAAATTATCATTTTTCCTAATCACTAATATTTTATTCGAACTTTTTTGTACAACAAGCCCTGAGTTTGGCATGCATGTACATGTGTGTGTACATGTGCACACATGTGTGTGTATGTGTGTGTGTGTGTGTGTGTGTGTGTGTGTGTGTGTGTGTGTGTGTGTGTGTGTGTGTGTGTGCGGTTGCAATGTTGCTTGCCAATGTGGACAGAGTGAGGCTAAAAAAGCTGTGTTGCAATGTTGTTATTCATCAGTGTTAGGTCCTGTCATTTCAGTGGAACCACCATTCTGCTCATTTTATTTGTCAAATAATAACATCATCATAATCAAAACATTTACATCATTAAGTTAGATAAAAGAGATCACTTTCAGCTCTTAGTATATGTTAGGTAAGAAGATACACATATAATTAGGTAGTAAGTTATTGCTGTAAGATGACTGTCAGTACAAAATATGTATTTGACCTCTTAAATTGGATATACTTTTAAGATATACTCATGGTGTGATTTTGACCAACTTGACCAAACAGGTATTACAAGATATGTATTTTAAATGTTTTTTTTCTTTCATGCATTTGTTTCTAACACATTTATAAGATTATTTCTTTGTTGCTTTGTATGTCCCTCCCCCACAATAAAACCCCTTCTTTCATTATATTTGATGTCAGTATAATTTGTGGAGGAGAAGGGGAAAAACAAGTCATTTAAGGATACAGGTGGACCCGTAACAACAATGAGAAGTACAAGTTGTCATGTCGAAAACGAACTTTGCCACTTTGGTGGAGGGGGAGGATTGGGTGTTGGGGCGGGGGAGGCTGGAAAGGGATGTGAAGGGTAAACAAAGGAGGAGGCTGCAATGCTTGATAAGAAATGTACTCATTATCTTGCCCATGTAATTATAAGCCCTCTGTACAGTATGCTCACAATAAAAATAAAAAATAAAAAATAAACATGATTCTCACTTGTCAGCCTCCTTAGTAGCTAGGGTTACAAGCATGAGCCATTGACGCCTAGCTATATAATTATTTTTTACACATTTATGAAGTATGGAGTGGTAATCCCATTCATTTATATGTTTTTTAATGATCAATCTACATCATATCCATTAAATTCTGCATGTAACACTTCTTTATAGTGAGAATGCTCAAAAACTTATCTTCTGGCTATGATGAAATATCTATTCTTAACTATAATAACTTTGCTTCTTGTAGTATAAAATTAATATATTTACTTTTAGTCATGGTAGTCTGCTAATTAAAGTTATATCAAACATGAATTGTAAAGTGAGAGAAATTCATAGTTCCATTACATGTTTAAAGAAAATGATTATGCACTTTTTCAATTATATTTCTTTGGAATGTGTAATATTCTTTGATTTAACTTAAAATTGATAATAATTATATTATATCAAATTGATTCAAACTTGTATTTGAAAATTGCACACAGCACAAATATACTTCCACTTTCTTCTAACACATAATTAAAATAACAGTATAGGAAAGTTTGGTGTTAGCTTTTCATGTGTAGAATTATAGAAACTCAGGATGCTAAGACCTGAATATTTTAGTTCAATACCAGTCCAAACAGACAAAAATGTGAAAACTTATCTCCAATTATCCAGCAGGAAGCAGAAGGTGATGATATGGCTCAAGGAATGGCGTGTCATAAGCCATGAGCAAAAAATACAACAGAGACCATTAAACATTGAGTTCAAGCCCTAAAAATGGTATATACACAAAAGAAAACAACAAAAAAGTAGTATAAACATCAATAATAAAGACAAAACTAGTAGAAAAATCATGAGAAATGTTGTGTGAACATCTGGAAGTCAGAAATCATTTGCCAGAATTTTGATTCATTAGAGGTAAAAGTCACAGTATAATTTTAACAATCTCATTGAAGTCATTTGTGTTGAAACCTGGCTATTGGGTAACATGTGAAAGAGCAGACTGGATTACCTGACATAGTAGACATTGCCTGAAACTATACACCATCCCACTCTGCAAAAATCGAAAATCGTGCCTGTTAATTTAAAAAGAACCTCATGCTAGAGACATTTTGGTCCACACAGACTGGGGTCCTTATTTTGTGGCTTCAGACCAGTGCTTTTTTAATAACCACTCCTGTTTTACTCCCCATCACTGGTGAAGTTATACCCTAAGCTGGCATCAAGCCACTCTCTAGAATAGGGCAAGAGCATTTGCTGATGCTCTTCCAACTTCTCTTTGTAGCTCGGGATATCCAGACTCTTGTAGCTAGGATGGGATACTTTGATGTCCAGCTTGCCTCAAACTGGAGATAAACATGTAATGGATATGTCAACCTGAGTTAGTTTCAAACTATGATCTTCAGATCTGAGCCACTATGCTCAGCCCAGTATTTCCAGTAAGTTACTTAATCTTTCTGACACTCAGGTTCTTCCTGTGTGGAAAATGAAAAGAATTACTTTATGGACCTATGAATCCAGTGGGAGTTATGACTAGGTGCAGGAAGTATAAGTGTTCAGGATGTGTGGACAGAGTCTGACACTCTCATAAAACTACTGGTATTTATATTGAAATGAATTCCAGGAATTGGAAACAACAGGGATATTTCTGTTCTTGTTTATCCTTTTACGGACATTGAAGGAGCCACAGAAATTCAAGGAGAACAGGGAAACCAATGCAGCAGTTGCACTCTGTAGATATTATATTCACAATGAGCTAAACTTGTGGACAGGGACAGGATGGAAAATCAGAGAGAGAACAAAGTGATGGGATTGTCAACAAGAAGTGAACTCATTAGCGACTTATTAAATGGTGATCTGTATGTACACTACCTTAACAAAAACCATTTGAAAAATCCAGGTTGATGATTCTCTATTCCAGTTTTTGTAGAGGTCCTTAAGACTCAGGTTCACCTGGAGTTTTTGAAGGTCACATTATATGATAATTAATGTAGAACCAGAATCTCTTAAGAAATGTTATAAAAAAGTATTTCATTCTTAGTACCTCTTTCTCTTTGAGTGGCGATTCTATATGTTGTTGTCAGAGCTAAAGTTTTACTTTTTGTTTTTAGTACTTGTCAGTTGTTGAATCCTCCTTAAAGCTTTGTGACAAAGGT
This sequence comes from Dipodomys merriami, assembly GCF_024711535.1. NCBI lineage: Eukaryota > Metazoa > Chordata > Mammalia > Rodentia > Heteromyidae > Dipodomys > Dipodomys merriami. The sequence continues at coordinate 722,489 of NW_027206007.1, forward strand.
CTGCTATATCTAGGCACCCTGCCCCTAACTAAAATGATAATAAATCTTTGAAATTTATGTACTTGAGTATAAGTTTTATTTATTGATTTAATTTGTGGCTGGTGCTGAACTCTGGGCCTGGTTGCCATCCCTCAACACTTCAGCTCAAGTCTAGTGCTCTACCACTTGAGCCACAGTACCACTTCTACCTTTTTCTGCTTAGGTGGTGCTGAGGAATCAAACCCAGGGTCTTGTGCATTCAAAGTAAGCTGTCTACAACTGATCCACCTTCTCAGCCCTTATGAGTGGTATGTTTGTGCACAGGTCTATCAAGCAAATCTATTGAGCAAATGTATTCATTTGCCACTAGACATATTCAAAATTATGAATTATCTGATATTTTAATGAATAAAACTGTTATCATTGATAATAGGAAGTGTTTGTCTCCCCATACTAAAAACATGGAGGAGGGTTTTTAAAACTAACACTACAAAATAAATTTTAAGATCTTGTTGCTAACAAATGTGTCCACGTATTATTACATTAAACAGAAAATTCAAAATGGTTTTTTTCATTAATACAGAGATCAAAGGACTTATAATTCTTATTTCAAGATGAAAATTAAAGGGGAAAAACAGTCAGGAGGTAAAATTTATATTTAATGTTAATAGTTAAAGAGGAAAAGAAGATCCTAGATGACAAATTAAAGACAAAGCAATATCAGAGCACTATATGCTCAATATTAAATAAGAAGGTTTAATTGAAAAATTGAGCTGGAATGTGCACATCAGGCAAAAGCAAGAAATCAGAGCTTACCACCAACAAAGAAACACCATAATGCATATCTCAGAAAAAGGAAAAAAGTTCCTTGTCCTTGATTTCAATGATACATATAACCCCTCATACACACGTGTGCACGCGTGTGCGTGCGCGCGCGTGCGCGCACACACACACACACGAATGTATGCAACAGCTCAACCTACTCACATCCATTCAACATGAATCAAAGATCTTCCTATAATATTTGGAACTTTAAAAGTTTCTAGTCTTGGAAATAATTGATAACAGATGCATAAGCAAATATTTTCTGAATAACTCTCTGTCATGTAAATGAGAATTTCTGATGGTTATATCTACTTAAAATATCTCTGAATCTCGGAAGAATTAAACAAGAGACAATACGAATTTGGGACTATAATTCTAATAGCTATTCTGCAAAAGCTTAATAAGAAGTTCTGAGATCCAATATTAAATACCAAATTAATACATTAATACATGTGTAAGTGAAGTGAAAGACAGTTATCAGAGACCTATGCTGCCTCCAATTCTCAGCAGGCTTCACACTGTGACAACTTTGATTCTGCTGTGCCAGGCCCACAGTTCTTTTCCCTAGAGCAGTGGCCCTGCTGGGCTTGGGAATGGGGTCTGTGTGGAGAGGGAAGAGGCCACAGGGGAGGCCGAGCTTTGGTTGGAGCTAAGAGCGGTGGGGAAAGGATGGTAGGGAGGCCCTGACAGAGGCTGTGAAGGGAGGAAGAAGCAGTTGGCTAACAGATCATGCAGCAGCAGCCCTAAAGGCAGATGGGTTCTGGAGAGTGTCTGTGAGGTGTAGAATTTGGGGTGAATTTGCTAGGGCCTGTTTGTTTGGTGAGGAGAGGAAGAAGTCTCCAGTCCCACCCAAATAGATAATGAAAAATAAGACAACCAATGCCTGAAGAATTTCAAGAAGAAAGGCAGGGACTTATAGATAAACTCTAGGGGCAGTGAGGACAGCAAGGTTGGGCCTGTGGTTGTCATCTCTCCTTCGATGCCCTTGGAAGTGAGGGCCAGCTCTGCTGTGGGCTAGGTCTGGATCTTGCCTTGAAGCAGGCACCAGGAATTGTCAGCACAGCCTCAGCCTGCCCCAATGAGGTGGCCTGTTGTGGGTGCTGTAGCCTGGGCAGTTGCTAGGAGGCTATACACAGAAGGGCAGAGGAAGCATGGCTGGTAGGATCTGCTCCAGCCCAACCAAGCTCAGGGCCACTTGGGAAGTTCCAGCTCTGGATCAGGATCAGGCACTGCTACAGACAAGTAGGGCCTTTGCGGACCTGTGCAGTGGCGGCCACGTGTGGGTTGTGAACCTCCTTAGAATGGCCGAGGAGTCTCAATGGAGAGGTGCATTTGCTTCTGTGCCTCTCCCATCTTCTGGATTCCTGCTCTCCTCCTGCCTCCTGCCATGTCCAACTACAGGAGTCAACTTCTTCAAGCCACTGAGAGGCCATCCCAGAGATGTTCACAGGGCTTTCCAGGCTGCTTCACCATGAATGCAGGGCTCACAGGGTGTCATCCTCCAGGCAAAGCATACCCCCATTTCAGCTTGGTGACTCCTGCCTAGAGGATCACAAACTGCATTCTTACAAAGAAATCCAGGGGTACACAAAGCTGTCCTGCAGTCTAAGGCATCCTTTACTTCCTCCTGCTCAGGTGTGGAGCAGCTGTGGAGCCAACTGCAACATCATGATTGATTATCTAAAAAGAAGAGGAAAAAAGCTTCATTGTCCCAGTACAGCTGCCCCTGGGGTTCTCTGTGTACACTAGTCTTGTGCTTAGATAACGATCCCCAAAGATCACCACGAAGCCAGTCTCATGTGACCACATTAGAGTCATTTATTGCAAGCTCGAGCCTGGACTCACAACTGTCACCATTGCAGTGGGTCAGAAGTGAGAGCCCCGACCCTTCAGTTAACTAGGTAATCTTATAACAATCTTATTGGCTAGCGAGTGCAGGCTAAGCAATAAACAATAATTTGTGGAGGAGAAGGGAAAAAAATAACAAAATCGTTAAATAGGGATACAGGTGGACCCATTGCAACAATGAGATGTACAAGTTCTTATGGGGAAAAACGAACTTTACAACTTTGGTGGGGGGGAAGGGGGGGAGGATTCGATGAGTGTGGGGGGAGGATGGGAAGTGATGGGAGGTTGAAACAAAGGAGGAGGCTACAATGCTTGATAAGAAATGTACTCATTATCTTTCCCATGTAATTGTAACCCCTCTGTACAATGTTTTCACAATTAAAAAGTAAAAAAAAATTAAAAGATTAAAAAAAAATCTGTAGCTTTAGGTACTTCCTGTCATCCGCTGATGGCTATTGCTAGGGGAGTTATGGGCAGAACGTTATTGTGAAATTTCACGTTTTTTCCAGGAACCTGAGTTCTAACTTTCAGTAAAAGTCTACTTACAATGGGTACTTTCAGTAGAGGTCTTCACAATGGATACTTTCAGAGTATTCGGAGTCTAAGTCTAGAATGCCTGTACTTTGGCAAAGACTTCTCACTAGGGGTGTGTGTGTGTGTGTGTGTGTGTGTGTTGTGTGAGAGAGTCAGACCCAGCTGAGGTTTGGGGTGAAATACTCTTGCCCTTCAGCATTGAGTTTTGGTATCTATTGTTAGTACCACCTCCCCAATTTTGAGTTCTAAAGTTGTCCTAAATACTTTTATCCTTTGATCTTCTTGATATTCAGATTCCTAAAGGTCTGCTTATGAACTTTAATATTTGCTTCATGAAGGTGATGTCTTTCTTCTAACTTTTATGAAGCACTTTGCTCTCTTTAAATGCAGTTTGTGCTGTGTTAGTGATTTTACTTAGACCAGACTATGGTGGCCCAGGCTGTGCCTGTTAATTCTGAGATTAGTTTAGGCGAATATGAGATACTATACTTTCAGTATATCAGTGAAGGAAGTTCAGCATCTTTATTGAAACAATTTCCTGGCTGTAAATACAAACAAAAACATCCAGTGATAAAAACGTACAATCTGTTGTTTTTAGTTAATTGTGCACAACTGTAATGAAAAAAAATCTTTTTACTAAAATGAGTATTTGTAATGGGAAAAAATGAAATGTTATAAATCTTAAAAATCGATCAAATACCAAAAGAAAAAGAAAGACACTAATTAGGAATGAAGTACAAATGTAAGTCTTTAATAAATAAATGAAATGTTTGAGATTCATATCCAAATAGAAAATAAGAAGGAAAATAAAGAGGAAAGTCACTGAGATCCTATCTTACACACCAGAATTGCTATCACCACTCAAATAAATAAAATGCTGGATAGGTTGAAATAAATCAGGAACTATATTTGGTTTTGTGGCATTGTAAACTAGTGCAAACCATAGGAATATCTTAATGGAAGTTTACACAATATCAAAAAGACAGATATGTTGATGTCCTTTACCGCATTTGGATACATATTGAAGGAATATAAATCAACATGAACATCCATGTTCATGGCAGCAATATTCACAGCAACCAAGCTGTGTAATCAACCTAGATGCACCAGAAAGAGGGAATGAAGAAAATGTGCTATTCATAGCTGTCAACATGTTCTGGTATATGAGAAGTGAGTGTTTCTACTGTATCATTGCTAAATATTTTGAATATATACCTAATCCTACTTTCACTACATTTTGTGGAATGGTGTTTCTGCTTTAATGAGGAATGTCCATATTGATTTTCAGACCAGTTACAATAGGTTGAAGATATCCTATAATATGTGGATATTAGATCAAAATTTAAATATATCAATGAACACATAGAGGACCATCATATATAGTTTATAATTTGAACCAATTTTAAGAAGGCAAAGGTTAGGGAAAAAATGCTGTTAGAAGTTGAACAAATACACAGACATGAAAAAATACAAAAACATGTGAAACTAATTACTGCTAATAGTAAAACATTTTCCTCAAGTTTTAACAATGAAACTATTAAAATAATACTTAATAACATCAAATAAATATGCCATAGAAGAAAATGTACCATAGATATACGTTTCCCCATAATTTGTTTTACTTTATAACAAATGGATTAGAAGAAAGTGTAATTACATGTCTGAAGATGCTACCACTTTCAAGTTTCATTGATTGAATCCAGCAAAGGAAAGTAACAGAGAAGTAGAGAGTAAGAACAACCTGGGATATGGATAAAGATACTCAGTAGAACTTTGTGAGGAAAGAATGTGCTCCGTTTTCCTGATCAAAATAGAGCTAGGACAGCTAACTTTTGACAGAACACTTGTAATGTAGAGTAGTGGAGTTAGTAATTTAGGTAGTAATTTATTACTTTTATTCCCTAATCTTATGATGTGATTCCCAAATGATGTGAGTGATACTAGATTTTCTTTTTTTTTGGGGGGGGGGAGGTCCGGTTGTGGGGCCTGAACTCTGGGTCTGGGCGCTGTCCCTCAGCTTTTCAGCTCAAGGCTAGTGCTCTACCATTTGAGCCACAGCGCCATTTCCAGCGTTTTTCTTTTTGCTTATGTGGTGCTGAGGAATCAAACCCAGGGGCTCAGGCATGCAAGGCAAGCTCCCTACCACGCAGCCACCTTCCCAGCTCCCTGATTCTAGATTTTCTGAGCCCTTTTTATTCACCAAAAGTTTCTAATTCCTCACACTGACAATGGTTCTTCTGCTACTCTCATTTCTACTTGTTTCTGAACTAAACACCTGTAACCTTTTGGTTCATGAGAAAGAGCTGGAGAAATATGAGGATGGCTTGGAATCTGAGCTAACATCCACTCCAGCTTGGAGGATCTGGTAAAGAACTTCCACCTGGGTCTCACAATCTGATATTAATTGACCTCTTTGGAAATGGAGAAGCTCACTCCCTCAGGCAGAATCTGTCCTTCCTTGACTTTCTCTGAAGAGGTTTGATACTAGGGCACAATTCAGAGAATGAGCTTTCCCATTGTCAGAAGGAACAGGTTGAAAACTAAAAGTGGCCTCAGGACCCAAAGGGCCAGTCAGAAACCAAGAGATCACACTTTCCTCCTCATCAAGGACCTTCTGGTTGGAATAGAGGCTGAGCAAAGTCTAAGATGGAGATAAACTGAGACGGGGCCTAAGGAGGAAACAAAAGAATGACCCTCTCTTTGATTACAAGGGAGTTATGTAGTGAGACATGAAAACTTCCTTCATAAAAAAATTCACTAGGTACGTTATCTCACTGCCACTTTGCAGGAGGTCAGTTTCCCCAAAGAAGAAGTACTTAAATGTTGTGACTGCCAGTTTGCTCTCTAGGCTGTTGTCTCTCTCACCCCTTCTCATGTCAGGAATGCATTGCTTCTTTCAGGCACTCAGCTACCTGTCCTGACTCCTAGGCAGTAATACTATAGGCTGTTCTTCGGCTAACCTCTTGCATTTAAGGTAGAATAGGCCCAGGCTATGGTCATGCCAAGTGGTAGATTCAAGAGGTGAATATAAGCTCAGATTTGTACAGTACAACAAACATATTGAAAAAATTAAATTAAATTAATAGGTAAGTAATTTAGGGTTTATAGCAACAAAATTAGGTAATTATTAGTAATACATCTAGAATCACGGATTAGGAAGAGAACAGTGAAGTAGGTTCAGGATAAAATGGAAAGATACCCCATAGCCATAACAGGAGATGAGAGTATGAAGGTACTATTGGCATAGGTCCATTTACTATCTTAGGAGTGACCTTGGATAGGAGGCTTTTAGAATAATATCTAAAAGAGAGTGACTTTCTGGGCACTCGTGGCTCACACCTCTAATCCTAGCTACCCGGGAGGCTGAGATCTGAATATTATGATTCAAAGCAAGCCCAGGCAGAAAAACCCAGAAGAGGTGCTGTGGTTCAAGTGGTAGAGCATGAACCTTGAGCTCAGGGACAATGCCTAGGCCATGAGTGCAAGCTTTAGGATCAGCAAAACAACAAGAAACAATAACGATAAAAGAAATAAAACAACTTAAAGGTATGCGATGGAATGATGATCATGTGTAACTGTTTAGCGATCATAAAAGGAGACAAAATTTGGAGCAAAATGATATCTATTTTTTACTAATCAAGGATGCAAAGCAAATGCCAAATTCCTCTTCTCAAAAACTTCTAAACTTGGACTGGGAATATGGATCATTGGTAGAGTGCTTGCCTTGCATGCATGAGACCGTGGGTTCGATTTTTCAGTGCCACATAAGCAGAAAAAGACAGAAATGCTGCTATGGCTCGAGTGGTAGAGAACTAGCCTTGAATTGAAGAGGTGAGGGACAGTGCTCAGGCCCAGAGTTCAGGCCCATTGTCCGGCCTAAATAAAAACAAAAAAATAAAACAAAAGAAAAAACTTCCAAACTTATCTTTTCTCATAATTGAAGAGAGGCTCCTTTTACAGAAATTCTCCTTATCTAGCTGAAGGTCATCAGAACTTCAGTACACTTTTCCTGTTGAGATATAATGCACCTAACTCTACTGAACCTAATCATGGCTAGGAAAGTATGGACATTGATAGGTTTGTTGTATTTTTCCTTATAAATATATAATAATGTCAGTTATGATATAATATATTATAATATAGAATATATTATACATTGTATTATATATTAAATATATTATATCATGTATTATGTATTAACAGACTTCCTAATTTTAGATGTAGGAACAGGCAACATATTGAAAGAAAAATGATTGAATCTCTGAGTTATTTCTCTACCACAGTACAATACCAGGTTTCATTCTTATTACCCAGAGAACAACATAGGAAAGCGATGCCCATGGATGTGGTTCTCTGGATTTTGGAAATTGTGATCATATATATATATACATATACATATATATATATGTATGTATATGAAATAGATCATATATATATATATATATATTTAAATATATATAACAAATCGTTTAATAATGGTGAATATGTAAACTATAACAACAGATAAATAAGTGAATACTTATGTGCACACACTCCCAGTCACGTTCATGTATAAGAATTTCTTTTCTTGCTCCTATTCACCAACACAGAGAGTATATGAGTTGCCCTTCAATTGACCTGGACGTTCTTTATCGGTATACTGTAGCTTCACATCCTTTGTTCCCTAAGTAGCCAGATGCTATGTATTCAATAACAAAACTGTTACAGGCAAAAGTATCCACCCTGAAACATAGAGGAACTTGGATTTCAGAAATGCCACAAATAAGTGGGAGGTACAGCAGTACTTTTCAAAATTGAATAGATTACATATTTATTAGAAAGCTTGTAAGAAAAAAAAAACTTCAGTGTAGGATGATACACTTGAAGAAAACTACAGTTTAAATTACATATAGCCGGTGCTGCAATATACAATAAATAAGAATTAAAAAAATAAATTATATATGACATCAAATTACAAAGTTCCAGGGCATTTCTCTACTCTTGAGAAATAGAGTAATCCATATTAAAAATAAATAAATGAAAAGACGAATATTTTATACCAAATTCCAAAACATACTATATGTTATACAAAGGAAATGCAATAAGCATGCATTTTACAGTCTAGTAACATCATATGTTATGAAGAATCTGATTAACTGATTCATAAAAATCAATACAATGCAGTTAAAACATCCGATATCTCAAGTGTCAACTTAGCAGAATACTTTCAATCTATGGTGTCTACTTTGCATATTATTCAGCTCTATCCATTCCACAATGGCATAAGGCTCTTCCTGAGAATGTCCAGAGATCCGTCTACTGTGAGTGCTCAATGTAGACCTGTTCCCATTCTCTTTTATTTGGGCATGTGATAGACTGACTATCTGTTAATTGCCAAAGGCACAATTTAGACAGGCTTCCAGTATTGATATTTTAGCTCTCAGAATAAAAGGGAAATTGAAGACAGAAAGACAGAGGGAAAATCTACCAGATCCCTGAAAGATTTCTATCATTGTGCTAAACCTGTAGTTTTCTATTGACAGTTGAACAAACTGCAGTAATTGCCACTCCAACCACATGTCCAAAAAGTGGCTTTCCAAATATTAGCCTATTTTCACTTTGGTAAATCAAGACACACTATTGTGGCCCCATTTCACTTAAACTGTCAGCTATGGTTGACCCAAAGGATAGTTGACCTTACCAATTTCTTAAATTTTAGGTCATCACACAATCACTTCATAGCCCTTAAACATTAAAAATACCTACCCATATAAGTCTGCATTACATACTCATTACTGTTTTTTTCATTTGTCATGTTTTACATATTTGTGTATCCCAGGACTTAGCTCTGTAATATTCCTTCACATGGTCGTTACCACTGAGTACAGTAATTATTTCTGTATTTTTTCTCCAGTTCTGTTTTCTTTAATTAAAGTCCTTAATAGCATCCTGTCTACTGACAACTCCTAACTACTGATTTTAGCAAACTCAAAAGATCCCAAAGTGAGCTTTGATCTCTATCTACAAACCAATCCCTCATTACTATTTAATTAAGTGATAAATCTTCCAGCTATCTTTTCAAAATACCTTGGAGTCATTTCAGACTTACGTAATTTTTCACACCTCATATTTAATCTATGACCAGGTTTTGACAAATTAACTCACTATATATTTTAGGAACTATATATATATATATATATATATACATACATATATATACATATATATATATACATATATGGTATATGAGTGCCAGTACTATGACTTAAATTTGGGGCCTAGGTTCTTTTATTTTTCTTTTTTTGGGAGGACGGGTCCAGTCATGGGCCTGAACTCTGGGCATGGGTGCTGTCCCTCAGCTCTTCAGCTCAAGGCTAGTGCTCTACCACTTGAGCCACAGCGCCACTTCCAACTTTTTTCTTTTTGCTTATGTGGTGCTGAGGAAATGAACCCAGGACCTCATGCATTGAAGGCAAGTGCTCTATCACTGAGCCACCTCCCAGCCCCTTACTTTTCTTTTTTGCTTAGGCTTTATTTGGTGTAAAGATCACCTAGAATGTCATTACGCACACCCTTTTCATTTAAAAATATGTATATTTTGTAGCAATGTTATTGCCATTATAACCATAATTAGGAAGATAATGTAGGTTCATCTGCTCCATACATCTTGAAAGGTAATGAATATGAAACTTACAGAATATCCTCAGATATGCCTGGTGGAAACCTGGATTTGAATTATGGGTCGACAGCTGATCAGTATTAGGTACTTGGGAAATTTGTTTGGCCTTCTTTCCTACTTCTGTTTTTCATAAAATAATTCATTTCCTAAATGGAAGAACTATCATGAGCACTAAAATTACCCTAATGCATGTGCAGTTCTTGGAATGGTGTCTGCACATTTGTACTAGGTCCCAGAGAAGTCAACTTCCATCAACATGGTCCCAGCATCCTTCCTGAAGGCCTTAAGACATATATGCCCAATTGATACTAATATCTGTGAAAATATGTCTTTACTAAAAAAAAGTCTTTTCTTCATATGAAACAATGAAAGTAATGTTGGGGCTGTCCTGTGGCTTTTACTCTGAAGTTTTGCCTAAATTTTATTCTTACTCTATTAGTGGTATCAGTAGCATTTTTTGTGCTACCCTTAATTTTTCTAGTTCTGTGTTCCATTTGGAATACTATTGTAACTTAGTTTATAATCTTTGTTATCAGAATAAATAAACTACAACTGCTGAAGTTTTAAATAAAGAGACAATTTTAGGTGTGCATTACATTTTATGTCCTTAGTACTCTCCTATAATTATTCCTTTTAGGTTATATATCCTTAACAAACCATTTATTAAGATTTCTTATATGATTTATATATTTATTATGTGATTCTTATATGATTTCTTAGAGATCCATAAACAAAACATCTCAGAACAGGAAAAGAGTAGGTAAGAAGTCATAAAAATACTATTATGGTGTCCTAATGGCTAAGTGTATAAAGAACATGTAACAAAACAGTTGGAAGATTCATTTGCTCTTTTTTCTATTCTCTCATCCTTCATTGTAGAAACCTTCTCACTATGAAGTGCCAAGTCGTCTGGACCTTTCAAGCCTCGTCTCAGTGACAGAAGTGATGGGATTAGGACATGTGCTCCAATGACTGGCTTTTAGGAATTTCACAATAAAGCAATACCAGTACATATAAAGAAACTTTTGTGAGTGATGTGGATTGACTTCCTCAATTGCCAAAATTAAATTCATATGTCAAAACATCAAATTACGTACATTATAATATATGCAGTTCAACTGGCATCACTAACACTTCCATAAATCAAATGCAAACTAAAAGCTCTATATCAAAAACCAACATCTAAGGCAGTGTTGGAAATACAAGAAGAAACACAATAAATCTAATGGAATGAGATCTTTAACACTGGCAATGAGAAATGATAGCTGAATTTTTAAACAAGCTTGGAAAGTTCAGGTGTCCACTAATGATGTGATTGTAGGTGCTGAACTTACCTTGGTATTAAGATTAGAGGTAAAACTCAAAGGCAGCTAAGGTTGCTGCACTATTGTAGCTCGATACAGTGTGACCCTCCCTGATAATGGTATAGCACAGAGTAGAAGCTAAGTCAATAAATGTATAGGAAGGATTTTCCACTGAGAATAATTGCAGGGGGTGATCATCACTCTTGTATTGAAAATGTACAGCCCATCATTCTACTTTAAATTCTAGAGTATTTCTGATCTGAAGACAATTATAACACACCAATTTGCTGTGAGTACTGAGCCTTTTAGGTGTGTATTACTGTAATATATGTAAAATCTTTAGAGGTATGAAGTGGCCTGACCCTCAAATTTCATTCTGTTAAGTTTCATGGAGAAATGTTCATAATTATGCAATTCACACTCATCTAAGTCGGAATCAGGCAACTGAGATAAGACATTAGGCTCATTACTCCAGTGACGAGGTTTGTGAACTATGAAATAAATACAATGCTTGATAAGAAATGTACTCACTCTCTTGCCCATGTAATTGTAACCCCTCTGTACAGTAATTTCACAATAAAATAAAAAAATAAAAAAATAAAAAAAGAAATGTACTCATTACCTTGCCCATGTAATTGTAATCTATCTGTATATTATTTTCACAATAAAAAATAAATAAAAAATTTAAAAACCTCCCCAAAATAAAAAATAACATTATTTCACAATGTATATGCATTTCTGAAAATTTATGCAGTATCAAATACCAAATGTAAAAATGGGACAATTGTCTATCGCTTATATTATCAGAAGTTAAGATATTCCTGAATTATACTTTCTTGCTAGAGGATCATAGGGAGACTGCTGATGTTTGGGCCTTTTCAGGTGCTCCTATAGACTTGTAAATTTTCTTTGAGGAAGTGTTTTTCCATCGTTTGTTTTGAGGTGTTCAAAATATCAGTACTTTCACTAACCACAAACATAGAACAGCAAAGATGATGGGATACCTTGCCAAAGAACTGAGAAATCACAGGAAGTGATAGGAAAGAGACACCAGAGGACCCAAAGCCTCATTGCTATCTTCTGGATCCTCAAATCCTGCTTAACATGCTTTATATTCATTCTACTACAGGGGTGAGGTAGTGAGTGGCTACAGGTATGTCCACAAACTAAGGCATCAATCTAGCTTGTGGTTACAAGTATTAACTGAGGTATTGTTTGTATACATAGTGATAATTGAATCCCTTATTTTTAGGGAGCAGAAGGGAACAATAGTCATTACAACCATAGCACAGACATCCATCTTGTCTCCAAATTCTTAAACTTTTAATGTACAACAGCTCTAACTTAAATACTTTTGAGTTAATAACCCATACCCCTGTCTTCCCTTAACTGTTTGACCTTTCCAGAGCACAGCTCTCAGCCTTTTGATTGCCGTTTGAGATGGCTTCCCAATATATCCCTTTCCAGGTATAACAGTTTGACTCTAGAATCCCTCACAAGTACTATTACAGATGGGTTATTTTGAAAGGCTATTTTTTTCCTAGGGTAGGTTCACTTTTTTAAATTGTATTTTATTAAAAGGTACTGTACAGAGTGGTTACAGTTACATGAGTAAGGTACATTCCATGTTGAATATTGTTACCCACACCATTGTTCTCCTATCCTTTCCCACCCCCACACTTACCCCCCTACCCCAAAGTTGTAAAGTTCATTGCCAGTATAGTATTGTGAATATCATGGTTGCAATGGATCACTTCTTTCATCATTATGTTATTTCCCTTTCCTTCTCCAAATCAGAACATGTATATACAAAATGGAAGGTACCAGAATCAAGACAGAGATGTCCAGGGATAAATCAAAGACAAATGAAATAAAATAAGATCTAGATACACTACTTTCCGACATCAAGGTTGATATCTGAAAAAAAGTACTTGTTTCCATGTCTTGGAGTTCATTTCAATTAGCATCATTTTGTATGGTCAAATGTACATAGCTCTGGAGCCAGCAATCCCACTCATGGGCATTTGTCAAAATTATCTCTAGATACTTAATGGATGAAAAATGGAATTTAAAATAGCAGAGAATAACAAATCATCATGCAGGTATTCTGATTTTTGTAATTCTAATATGAAAGAACTGAAGTTTTGTTTCATGAAGAAGGAAGTTTAGCCTGTAATTTCAATGAAAGTCATCAGTTGTAATGAGTCTAAAGTCTTTTCCTCCAAGATATCCAAGAGTACTATACTCATCCTCTGAAGAGAATTATTTTATTATTACTTTATTTTATTTTATTTTATTTTATTTTAATTAGCTTTGCTTAATATTAATTTACTTGTAGAAAATAAGTTAAAATATCTTCTCTCGGGCTGGGAAGGTGGCTCATTGGTAGTATTTGCTTTGCATGCAAGAAGCCCTGGGTTCGATTCTTCAGTACCACATAAGCAAAAAGAAAAATGCCAGAAGTGGCGCTGTGGCTCAAGTGGTAGAGTGCTAAACTTGAGCTGAAGAGCTAAAGGACAGCGTCCATGCCCATAGTTCATGCCCCATGACCAGACTCCAAAAAATAAAACACTAAAACTACAAGCACAAGTATGTTTTTTGCAGCATTATTACCATATCTAAGATATGCAACCAGTCCAGATGCCCCTCAATACATGAATGAATCAGGAAAATGTGGTGTGTATATATATATATATACACACACACACAATGGAATTTCATGCTTCTATCAGAAAGAATGGCACAGCCCCTTTCTTAAGAAAATGGAAAGACTTGGGAAAAAAATCATTATGTGAAGGAAGCCAGACACAAAGAAACATAGGCTCTATGGTTTCCCTCATTTTTATTAATTAATATATGCTTAGGATAGTCCGGGCAGATAGGTTCATTTTCTTACACTCTTAATATTCGCTGTGTGTGTGTGTGTGTGTGTGTGTGTGTGTGTGTGTGTGTGTGTGTGTGTGTGTGTGTGTGTGTGTGTGTTTGCAGTAATGAAACTTGACTCGGAGCCTCAAGATCTTGCATGTTTTTTTCACTCATGACTGACTGAATCTGTACTATTTTCACCAAGGTTTCACTCTGTGTTTGATTGAACAATTGAACATAAATGTCTCATGGATTGCTACCTCAGCCATCTGTGAACCATGTTCTTCCAATCTTAGCCTCATGAGATGAGATTCTGGCATCTAGCTCTATTGCCAAGTGTCATTTGCTTTGTTTGGTTTGGTTTTGTTTTTGTTGTTTTTGTTCATCCAAAATCTGTATGGAAAACAAATAATTTATAATCAGGACTATTCACGTAAAATGTGTGTTGTTTAAAGATTACCTTAATAATGTAATCTTTTGCATCCACATTATGTGATTTGATTTTTTGAACTCCATTGTTGCAGTCAAGTCACTTATATATAATTTGAATCTTCTTGTCTTGGTTTTATAGGGTGTTATGTGTTTAAAAACTATTTATCAATGTTTAACTCTGCACTACTGAAACAAGACCTTCATGATTATTCAATGTGCTGTAAATCATAAGTTTATCACTACTTGAGGCACCATATGAGCACAAATAGTTTCCTATAATACCTACACATATTTTATACCTCAATGCCATGCAATACACACTTCTGTCAAATATGCAAGGGCATCCTTTCTAATTCTCCATGGATTTTCACTGTTCTTCTCTCTACTCTCCAGTGCTAATTCCTGTGATGCTCATGTTGATTTCCTCCCCTGTTACATTCATCATTGCATCTTGGGAACTACTGGTATGCATTACTGTACTTCTGTTCATTCTCCTTGTGCTTCGGTTTGTACCCCTCTCACCTCGAAGGGCTAAAAATTGGGGATATTTGCTTTACTCTTTATCTCAGACATCTACCTTTACTTTCTAGAAATACATTCATTGAATTCCTTCTATAAAGTCTAGTGTCTTGAAAATTATTACTGTGTCTTCGTGGCTTTGTTATGTGGCATAAGGGAAGAACATAGGTCAGTACTGTAACTTAGGTAAAAGATTATTGCCATCATGCTTCAATAGATGTAGTTCATTGGATAATGTTTACTTCAAGGTCTGCCTGCCTGCTTCCTTTTCACTGTTTATTTTTCAATGTAGTCTTTTCTTCTGGAAAATATTTATGGGCATAGTGAAGGTCAATTCCTACTGTAATTAGTCATTAATTTTATTCCAACCTCATTTCACAGATCCTTCTGAGTTTCTTCAGTGTCTGTGTAGTGCTTCACATTTTTAGATATGTTTTAACATCGATGCAACCAATGATGAAGACACATTCCTTATGTCACCATTTTGATGACTGAAAAAAAAACCATGCTGCAATCTCACTGCATGCCAATTTTCTGGTTTTTAATTCTTTTAGATTAAAATTGATGCTGGACAACAAACATTCTGAGTACAATTTTATATTTTCCTAATTATTTTCGTATATTTCCCAATATTATATAAAGCTGAAACATTATCACTTAGTTTTAGGATTTCTTAATCGGTCAGAGTAAAAGTTCTATTCATTCACAATTTTAAGATAATAGAGTGTCCATTATGACCAAGTGAGATATTTTATATTTTTTATTTGTAGTCCTTAAAGGTTGTGGTGGGGAATCAAGTCCAGTGCTTCATGTGTCTTAGTCTACTGTGGGACTCTGAGCCTGATTTGACCTGTGGTTTTATTTTCACTCAACTGGAATAAAGAAAAATTTCACTAGGAATTATTACTTGCTTACTTTCTCCAATATCTGTCACATATATAAGAGTAATATAATTCTACACTGACTGAAAATGTTGTTCCTATTAGAGTAATTGTTTATTTTTTGTAGCCCCACTCTTCATTGTCTTGTCCCTTTCCTATCTCCCATTCCCATAAAACTTGACTGGATCCACTGGAAACCTACTTGCAGCCAGCCTCTTCCTTAAAAAGCCCAACCTTAAATAACCTATCCCCTGGTAGTCTTGCTATAATCTTTCAAAGTCATGACTACAACCAGAATCCTTCCTGAAAGTCCTCCTCTGCTATAGGGAAAGCCTTCTTCCACTCCACCCCTTCCTGGAATCCCTGTTCTGCATCACCAGAAACCAGGCCACATCCACATCTCTTCCTATGATCGGCCTTGCTGCACCAAGAACCCCGTCTACATCAGGCTCCTCCCTCTAATCCTAACTTCATCCACCAGATACCCTGTCCCTAACTATTCTATTCCCTCATTGTCCCATTGCTCCCATATTCAATTACCTCCAAGCTCCTATCGTCCCTTTCATACCCCACTCCCATGCAGACTTCTCCCTCGACCCCTCCTGGTTTCATCAGAAACTCCATCCATAACTAGTCTACTTCTAAGAGGCCTAATGTCTTAAACCCAGTCGTGAACCTGCCTCTTCCCACAAAGCCATTCATGCAAAACCAAAAACCCTCCACCTTTCTATAACTGCCTTTGTAGCCTGCCTTGGTTAACCAGAAGCTTCTCACACAGACCATCTCCTGCCTGGAAAGACAGCCCTGCTTCACCACAGGCTGCTCTGCCTCCATATCTACTCTCTCAATGGCTGTATTGTTTCTGAGATGAATCCTCCCCTTATTGGATCCTCCTGCAGATCCACATTCTGCTCAACCAGTTACCCTGTTCATAATTACCCTACACCTTTGTAGACCGTCCACTCCTTCTCAAAGTCCATCTTCCAATTAATCCCATGGCTCCAAGCCCTGACCTGCTCTAGAAAACCCCCACTAGACAACACCCAACACACTATCCCATCTCTTGACACTCATATTGCTCCACTGCAAACCACTGTATCTGTTGGCCTCCCTCTGGAAGCCTCACCACGCTCAACTGTAAATCCCTTTTCCATCATAGTCCCTTTTTGAAGGTTGCCTTGCCCCACTGGAAACCCTCTCCAAAGTCTAATGTCCTGCTTTGCAACACTGAAAACCCCACCCAACCTTACTCCTCTTTTCGAAGTGGTGACTGGCTACACCAGAAACCCTGTCCTAAGTGTCTAGTCCACTGGATCCTATCCCTGCTATCACAAAGCTCTGGTCCTGAAAAAAATTCCTCCATACATTATTACTATATCCTGCTCTGCCAGAAACCCCACCTCCACCCTAACACACTTCCCAAAGGCCTGCCATTCTCCACCAGAAACCACGCCCGTTCCTGGCCCACTTCTTCCCAGTACCGCTATGCCGTCTCACAGACCCTGAAAAGCCTCTCCCTCAAAGCTCCACATTCCTGCACCACAATCCCCATCTTCTGTCAGTCTCTTGCCTTCATTCTCTTCCCTGCCTTATGGGAAACCTCACCCTACATATCCCACCAGAGCTCACAGTGCTACATCACAACCCCTCCTCTAAGTAAATTCCTCCTTTGTAGCCTTGTTCTTCCCTTTCAAATCTCTGCCCCAAACAGCCTCTTCCCCAGTGACCCTGCCTTCTTCCACTGAATCCCCATCCACCTGCCAGTCTCCATCCTAAAGTCCCACCTACTCCACAAGAGACTGCTCCTAACAAGTCTAGTCTTTCCTGTCCCCTCCCTGCTGTCTCAAAGCCCTGCACAGACTGGCTTTCACACTCAAAGCCCCGCCCTGCTCTACCACAGAGGCTGTGACAATACCAACTCCTCCCTTGAACCAGACAGGGCTCCACCACAAACCCCACACCACCTTATCCATGAAGGTCCCACCTAATAACTTTTATTACAAATGTGATTTTATAATGGTTACACAATTCATACTAATCAATATGATAAGAAAGCAATATTGCCAAAAGACAACAAAAATTAGACAGCTATTAGATGCCTTAATCTAGTTTGGGGTTCTGTTACTAGGCAGATACACATTGTGTGAAAATGTGTGAAGATGATTCCTCTAACTGGAAAGCATTCTTTGAAGTATCAGTACAGTTTCATGAGTGATCATTTTATTTCTAGAATTTTCGTGCACATTTGTGTCCATTAACTTAAAAATATTAGTTATTTTAAATCCTTTGGTTTGGTTGAGTAAAGCGTATTAAGATCCAAAAAAATGACTTTCAAATCATCTCTAATGAATAATTTTGGACTTGCTTACTTTACTATGTACCAGAGTGTTGGGTCTTCGTTCGCCTTTGGACGGACGGGGTCCGAGGAGAGGTAAGTGCGGCCGCTGGCACGTTCCCCAGCCTCCCTTAGCCCAGGAGACAATCAGACGCAGCAGAGAGTCAAGTCAAGCAGGAACTCGTTTATTAACAGGGAGCATCCCCTTTTTAAAGCAAAAGACTGTGTGGGAGGGGAGGAAATGGAACCAACCAATCACTGAAAGGCCATACCCTATCAGGCACCTAAACTTCCATGAGTTGTTTACACACTGAACCTAATCAAATCCATTTCTGCCCACTCAACTTCCTCTCAGGGCCATCTTTGCTACTTGTGTTCCCCACAGATTTCCCCACATATTCACCCTTTTTGTTTTAATGGCAGATCCACCTCCCAGTTAGTTATCCTTTTCTGCTCCTCTGTAAAAGTTATTTTAACAGGATTACATTTGGCCACGCACGGGGTTGGAGGCAAGTATGAAGAGCCCTTCCTAGTTATCTCTGATCCCCACCTAGCACAATAATAAACATCAGCCCCACCACAGTTAGAGTTTGAAATGTCCCAAACAGTAAAATTTAAAACAAACTATGCAGACATAGCAAAGCAATCCTGGGCACCTGCTGTCTTTCAAGTAAGCCAGTTCTTTGTACGTGCCTTCAAGCGAGCACAGAGGTCAAGATGACCTTTAAACTTTACTGCCAGCTCCCAACACCCCGTCTCTGTTTGAAGAAGTGAACCCGCCTGTCTTAGGTTGGGTAGATCGCCTTGTCTGTCTTACCCGTCATCGGGAACTTCTTCAGAACAAAGCTGAAGGCCCTGTCTTAGGTTGGTCAGACTGGCATCCCCTTTTACCAGTCTCTGGCTGCGGTTACTCTCGGGGAAATTTATTCACTTGGAGCTTGATTTTATGTAACTGGCTGGCTCATAAGAGTTTTGCAGTGCACGTATAATGCAAGGAAGGCATAGAAAAAGCATCAGCAAAAGCATTCCCAGGTCAAGCAATGTCATTAGCCCTTTAACCTTAGGGATGGGATAGCAGTCTTTGCCACTTTAAGATTCCAGAGATGGGGCTTGTTCTAGAGCAGGTTTTAGACATATTTACAGGACACATAACAAAAGGTGGTTGTACAAGCAATTAGTAAAAGAACAATTAGAGCAGGTAACATTAAAATAGATAGCTCCTACAAAAATATGTTTTAAACAGTCCATACGTAATTACATAGGGTGGTGATCAAAATGAAGTTCAGTCCACCAGGTCGAAGGGGCAGCTTTTCTTGTGATGCTATTGATGATTTCTGCATTGCCAGTGCTGATCACTGCCCAGGTCACCCGTTGAGGTTGATGTGGATTCCGTAGCCATTGCCTGGACTGGGAGGGTCAAGACAACCATCAGCTAGAGTATCACCATCTGCAATTGTTAAAGAACACAAGAGCTTCTCAAGGGCTGGTTGCCCTTGAGGATGTTTAGTTTATCTTTAGGCATCCTCCTGTATAGAGGAAATGGGTAAAAACCTAAGGTTCCTAGCAGGAATCCAAATGGGGGCTGTTTCCTCTATGGGAAAAATGCATCCAAATCCCCTGTCCATGGTAACTAGGGGGTCAGGTCCTCTCCATTGTTGTGTCAGGGGGTCCTTCCACCTGACTTTCACTCGGGGCTTAGGGTTTAGTTGTCCACAGTCAGTTGTCCCTTTTGAAAAATTGAAAATGTTAACTGTATATAGGGGGTAACTCCCCCTTTTTGTTTTAATTGTGTCTTAAGACATTGTTGATTTCTTTTTATGATTGCTTGGCCTTGGGGATTATAGGGAATTCCTGTACTATGATTAATTTGCCATTTGTCAAAAAACTCTGACATTGCTTTACTGACAGAACAGGGTCCATTATGGGTTTTAACTTGTGCTAGTAGACCCAAGGTGCTAAAGCATTGAAGAAAATGTGCTTGCGAATGTTTAGTCCTTTCTCCTGTATGTGCTGTGGCCCAGGGAGAGTTTGGGCCATCCTCTGCCACTGCCTGGCGGAGCTCTTTAAGATCCTTAGCTTCCCATGGATACCATTCCAAGGGCCTGTTAGCCCATGATGCCACATTGACCGGATACGCTTAGGGAAGCGAATGCCTGTGGGCTCTTGGGTGGCCCTTCCTTTCCAGGGCTCTTGGGTGGCCCTTCCTTTCTAGAGGAGGTCTCAGAGTAGGTTACTTCCCCAGCCCTCGGCCCTTCCATGTGGTAGGGGTCTGGGACTTGGAAGTCCCTCTCACAGGTCTCGTAGGGCACCATACCTCCCTTCCAATCGGGGGAATAGGGAGGGGGCCTAGGACCGTCCGGGGCACCTGAGTAGCTGCCTCTGCCCCTGCATGCCCAGATAGTGCGTTCCCGGTCGAATTTGACCTTTTCCTTTTCCTTTTCACTTTCCAAGTCTTCCTGTACTCTTTCTAGGCCTAGTGTTGCCTCCTCCTCCTCCTTCTTTTGTGATAAAGCATTACCCATACTTAGGGTTTCACTGACCCCGAAAGACCGCTTAGCCTCGGCCAGTATCTTTTCCTTTCGAGCCCCACGTTGGGCACCAGATGTTGGGTCTTCGTCTGTCTTTGGATGGACGGGGTCCGAGGAGAGGTAAGTGCAGCCGCTGACACGTTCCCCAGCCTCCCTTAGCCCAGGAGACAATCAGACGCAACAGGGAGGCAAGTC
Source organism: Dipodomys merriami (assembly GCF_024711535.1). Lineage (NCBI taxonomy): Eukaryota > Metazoa > Chordata > Mammalia > Rodentia > Heteromyidae > Dipodomys > Dipodomys merriami. Next base: position 743,392 of record NW_027206007.1, read on the forward strand.
AAGCAGGAACTCATTTATTAACAGGGAGCATCCCCTTTTTAAAGCAAAAGACTGTGGGGGGGGGGGAGGAAATGGAACCAACCAATCACTGAAAGGCCATACCTTATCAGGCACCTAAACTTCCATGAGTTGTTTACACACTGAACCTAAACAAATCCATTTCTGCCCACTCAACTTCCTCTCAGGGCCATCTTTGCTACTTGTGTTCCCCACAGATTTCCCCACACCAGAGGTTTTAGTAACAGAAATTCTCTACCAGAATCCACTTTGAATATCCTCCTTCCACTAAAGTGCCCTTTGGAAAATGTTGAAGTGAGATTATACAGGTAGAATGCTAGAAATAAAAACGTATTTGAGATCATAACAAAATCATGATGAAGACCCTAGCCAATGTGTTTCAAATTTTCTAATGAAAGGAACTTAAGCATATTTAACTGAAGACTTTCTGAAGACTAGAAGACAAAAATATAAGAATTGCTCTCTTATACCATGGTTCTGAAAACAAAACAAAACCAAGGAAAGACATCATAATGAAACAGAAGGGAATGAAGAACTTGTACATGTGATATAGAATTTAAAAATACACTGAATCAGGTAAAAATAATTTTGGTCACAATACCTGCTTGTTCAATATATTTCATTGTATATATTGTTCTTTGTTAATCTTCGACTTAATATAGGTCTCAGCAGGGATCTACAAAGGGAATTGTGTAGTTAGTCAATTTCATCATTGCAAGATCATCAGGATGATAAACTCCCACACGCCTTAACATGCCTGCAACAGCACTAGACATACATCCCTATTGGTCTAACAGTGTAAGGCAGACCTGTATTTAACCCAAGCTTTGTATGTGGTATGCTATGAATTTTTTTAGGCTTGATACAAAATGTCTCTGCCCAGAATTAAATAATGGCATTTATAGCTAAAATGATTTAGGGTTATTGTTAACATCTAACGCATGCTGAGGTTTTTATTTATACCTCTCCTTTTCCCTTTCTTTCTTCTTCCCTTTCTTTCTTTTCTTTCTTTCTTTCTTTCTGTCTCTTTTTTCTTTCTTTCTTTCTTTCTTTCTTTCTTTCTTTCTTTCTTTCTTTCTTTCTTTCTTTCTTTCTTTCTTTCTTTCTTTCTATCTTTCTTCCTTCCTTCCTTCCTTCCCACCTTCCCACCTTCCTTCCTTCCTTCCTTCCTTCCTTTCTTCCTTCCTTCCTTCCTTCCTTCCTTCCTTCCTTCCTTCCTTCCTTCCTTCCTTTCTTTCTTTCTTTCTTCTTTCTTTCTTTCTTTCTTTTTCCTTCCTTCCTTCCTTCCTTCCTTCCTTCCTTCCTTCCTTCCTTCCTTCCTTCCTTCCTTCCTTCCTTCCCTTTTCCTTCCTCTTTTAGGAAATGAGTAGGAATTTAGATATTTTGTTTGCTGAACAAGTTTTCTACCATTAGAATAATCCTTTTTTGATTTATTTACTTTTGCTCATAGGTTATCCATTTTGCTGAGGGCCGAACAAAGTTTAAGTTCCTCAACTATGTCTGCCAAGTAGCCGGGATCACAAATGCATTCCAACATGTGAACAGTTAGGATGATATGAGACTCATTACTTTCCTTGCACATTGGTTCTGATTGTGATCATCTCTAATTCTACCTTTTCAATTAGTGATGTGAATTCCAGTAGCCTGCCCTCAGAATAGATCATCTAAATGAATTATTGAAGGCAATTTCTCTTTAATCTCTTTTTTGCCAGTCCAGGGGCTGTTATAGTTTTATTTCGAGACAAATTTTGTGTATATATGTACATTAGGTTTAAAATATTACTTTTTCCCCCTTTTTTCTTTTTAATTTTCTTGGTCAAGAGGCTTGAATTCTGGGTCTGGGCGCTGTCCCTGAGCTCTTCAGATCAAGGCTAGCACGGTACCACTTGAGCCATAGTGCCACTTCTGGTTTTCTTGTGGTTAATTGGAAGTAAGAGTGTCATGGATTTACTGCCAGGGCTGGCTTTGAACTACTGTCCTCAGATCTCAGCTCCTAAGTAGGTAGGATTACAGGCATGAGCCACTGGCACCCAGCTAAAAATGTTACTTATTTTAAGGTCTGTGATTTAGTTGGGGGAGTAACATGAGTGTGTAGAATGGTAAAATTCAAGTTACCTCTCTAAATAATTTCAGAGTTTAATTTTCATATTTATTGCAGTTATTAATAACAGAAACTCCCAAAGTAACAGAATAATCCTTCATTTTCTCCTTCCCATAGGTACTATTGGAAGAGAATGAGTGAGATCTAAGACAATATGTACTTGAAATTATAAAAAAATAATTTTTGATGATACATATAGAGCCAGATAACACAACATGCTTCTCATTTTCTAAAGAAAGGAATGTCATGAAAGTGTATTTTTGGCAGGCTTTTCACCTGAATAACAAAGAAAAAACAATATCATAAAAAAGCTGAAGGGGACCAACAACATGTAAGTGTGATATAGCATTGGAGACTTTAAGACATGAACTGGTTCAGGCAAAGTAATACTTGGGAAAAGTTATCGGTAGACTAAATTTATTCATTATAATTTTTTTATTTTTATTTACATGTCACTTAAAATATAAATGCATACATGTGTGTGCAATATATATATTATATACATATATATGTATATATATACACATATATATGTACATATAATATATATATACATATATATATATATATATATATATATATATATATATATATATCAGCAGTATCTGTCCAGTGAAGTGTATGTTTATGTATGGTTAGGCAATTTCATCATGTTAAGTTCTTCAAAAAGATGGACTTCCATAAACCTTAATAACACTGCAACACCACTGCACGCGCAAACTTAAGTGTTCACCATTGTAAGCTAGACCTGTGTTTTACCAAAGCTTTATACATATGGTGTTATTTTTTTATTTAGTCTTGACACAAAATGTGTGTGCTCCTAGAAATAAATGATGGCATTGATAACTACAATAATTTATTGTAAATCGTTAAATTGAACACATGCTCAGTATGAGTTGTTCTTTCTTTCCTTTTCTTATTTAATCTTTAGGAAGTTGATTTGAGTTTTGACGTTGTGTTTGCCAGACAAGTATTCCATCACTGGAGTCACTCCACCAATCCTTTCTAGTTTAAGTTACTTTAATCATAGAGTAGCAATTTTTGCACCCATCCCAAAAAGCAGGGTTCATGATTGCATTCCAATATCCCTACCTAGTAGGTTGATATGGGTGATACTTTCCTTCGTAGACTGATTCAGAACTGTGATCCTCTCAAATTCTACCACTTTAGTTAATTGTGTGAGCTCCAGTTCTCCCTACTTCTAGAAGATAGGACAGACATAAATGATTACAGGTAATTTGAATGAATCATTGGCTAATATAGGTGATTTGATATTAAAGTGTAAGGTAAGTTTGAAAGTATAATCACAGTAGAGAGATATTTTGCTAAGTAATTTTTTCACATAAATAACACATCTTGACCAGAATTAAGGACTTACTTTGTTGTCTGTCAACTTGTATGTCATTTGGTAAAATAAACTTCATGTCTTCCATGTGGGATAAAGAACTTTGAATGGTTTGATGTGCTGGTTCACATCTATAATCATGATTAGCAATCAGAAATAAATATATCACAATTTGAACATAGCCTAATCAAAAATTTAAGAAGTCCCAATCTCAACGAATAGTGGATCATGTTGAATCATGCCATTAATCTCAGCACCACAAGAGGCTAAGTCTCTGCCTAGTATCTGTGTCACTTAAGTAACTGGGACTCTTGGAGGCAGTCACCTCTACTGATGCAGAACCTGGGCTGAGATTTAGCAAGAGGAGGGAGGATTCTTCCCCAACTTCCCAGGGTGGACCTCAGAGAATGCAGTGAGCGGGCTTGCTTTCCTCCTCCAAATGGCTTGAGATGCCATGCTACAGAGTGTTCATTATTTGATTCCAGTGACCTGTGGTAGAGGTATAAGGAAACATTAAATAAATTTCACATATGCCAATTGAGCTGCTCTCCCAGCCGGTGAGTTCAACTCAGCAAGTGTTCATTATTTGAGAGTTGAGAACACTGAGGTAGGGGAGAGAGGGAGGGTGAGTGAAGGAGGGAGAGAGATAGGCACCGGTGGCTCACACCTGTAATCCTAGCTACTGAGGAGGCTGAGATCTGAGGACTGCGGTTCAAAACCAGCCTGGGCAGGAAAGTCCGTGAAATCCTTATCTCCAATAAACCACTCAAATCCAGAAGTGGCACTGTGGCTCAAGCGGTAGAGCACTGGCCTTGAGCTCAAGAGCTGAGGGACAATGCCCAAACCCAGTGTTTAAACCTCACGACCGACCAAAAAAAACAAAAGAGAGAGAGGGGGAAGGAGAAAAGAAAGGAAGGAAGAAAGAAGAAAGGAAGAAAGAACGAAAGGAAAGAAGGAAGGAAGGAAGAAAGAAAGAAAGAAAGAAAGAAAGAAAGAAAGAAAGAAAGAAAGAAAGAAAGAAAGAAAGAAAGAAAGAAAGAAAGAAAGAAAGAAAAAAAGAAAGAAAGAAAGAAAGAAAGAAAATGATTGAGAATGAATTGTTTGGAGTCAGGAGTCATACGTCAGAGTTACTCCCTGTATTTGGTTTTACGTCTGCCCCAGGTCATGCAGACCCTATGCAGACACCTTCCCACTTCTTGGCAAAGTTTCAACCCTTTATGTGTTGCCAAGTATCTGGCACACCTGGAGGCATCCATCTCCCCATCCTGTTAAGTCATAACCTGGTCAGCCTCTGGTCGCACTTTCCATCTGACCAGAGGTGAGTCCCGGAACTTGAAGTCACATCCACATCCAGTGTGGCCAGAGTTACCCCCAAACTGCCACACATCATCTGGTCCGGTCCTTTACATAGATAGATTCTTGCCCGAGGTTGGGTGGCCCCATTTTTTTTACATGCCTTTCCACCATGTATGGCATAGGCAGCAGTTCAGTAAATAAAGTTCTTTACCTGACTGAATACCGCGTGGTGTGCTCTTCATTGGCTACCTAATGAAACTCACCTAATTAATATACTTTATACTTCAGAGTTTCTAGTTTTGAATCCATGGATATTTTTGTGACACATGTGAGATCAGTATCAACAAAACATACTTATTAACATCATTTAACAGTATAATTCTGTCTGGAATCTTTAATAGCAGCTTAATTAACCATAAAGTTTATTTTGTTTGCTTTGCTTTGTTTGTTTTTGCTTAAAATAATAGAAGAGTTGGTGAGACAATCTGTGTCAAGACTCAGAGTCTGTGTTGGAGGGGCAGAATGATGCAGGCTCAGGCCTCAGGATTATCTGAGGACTGTGTTTGTGTATGTGGAAAGCTCTTGGCATGCCCAGCTAGAGAGGGAACATGTTCTCTCTCTTTATCTCAAAGCTCATGTCAGAGTCCTGGGAGCTGAGGAAGTAGCTCTTCTGTTTACTTAAGCATAGAAGATCAGCTAGTCAAGCATTTTCATGATTATGGGGAAGTGGTTTGAGCTTGCTCTAAAATAGTTTAGATAAAAATATACAAATAGAATGTTCCGGGAAGATGGCGGAGGTGAAGCTGGAATCTAAGCAAGCTCTCCCATAGAAAGCAGTTTTAGAGTTCCAGTGAACAGTCCTAAGCCAGAGAATTAAATGAAGTGTGCCATAACAGGACAGAGAGCTAGGCGAGAGAAGGGAAACCCAGGCAAGGAGACACTTCTGATCTCTTGCCAGCAGCCGCCAACGCCACAGCAGCTGTGGCGGCGGCGGGCGATCGCAGGAGCCATACCTGAGCCACAGAGTGTCTGGGACAAAAGAGCCAGACTCAGCGGGTAAGCGGATTCTACACAACACCAACAAGAACCTACAAGAAGCGGACATCATCATCCTGTAGTTCACAGACAAGAGACAACCCAGGAACCAAGACTCAGCGTGAGTAGAAGTCTGATGTCCTCACTCCTTCTCAGGGAGCAGAGGAAGGAAGGCCACACCCCCACCCCCAGCACCAGAGATCTCCATCTTGGATACCTACAAAGCTCAGAGGAGCTATAGCTCCAACCCAGGCCTTGGAATAAAACCAGTCATTTAGCAGGTCAGAAGAACTTAACGGCGGCATGACCTGCCAGACTCAGCTCCACCCAGGGAAAAGTCACCCAGTTAGGGCACCAGCCCTAGGAGTGGCATTCTTCACTGGGTAATCAGAGCCAGAAGCTGCCCCTCCCTCTAGCAGCCTCAACAATCAATTGAAAATCAGTAAACAGAAACCCTGAGAATGGCTCCAGGCTGGGCTCTGTGAGTTTTTCACAAACTAGCCCCGGGAAAAGCTACCATTTGTTGAAAAGACTCAGCTCTACCCAGAACCTAGCCACATCACTGCATCCCCCTCTTTTGCAATACTCAAAGCAGATCTGCCTCCCAATGAACTAGCCAGGGAGGAGGATCGCCAAATCCTGGATAAAGCAGAGCATTTTTCTGCCTGTTCGAACAAACTGACTTAAGAAACCAACCAAGCCACAGGACCACAAGGAGACCAGAGACTCCAAGAAGAGGGTGGTTACAGACACAAGGGAGATACAGGATTTTTCCCACCCCTCCCCCAAAAAATCAAAAAACTTTTCTTCTTCTTCTTTTTTTTCTTCTTTTCTTCTTCTTCTTCTTCTTCTTCTTCTTCTTCTTCTTGTTCTTCTTCTTCTTCTTCTTCTTCTTCTTCTTCTTCTTCTTCTTCTTCTTCTTCTTCTTCTTCTTCTTCTTCTCCTCCTCCTCCTCCTCCTCCTCCTCCTCCTCCTCCTCCTCCTCCTCCTCCTCCTCCTCCTCCTCCTCCTCCTCCTCCTCCTCCTCCTCCTCCTCCTTCTTCTTCTTCTTCTTCTTTTTAAATTTTTTTTGGTATTTTATATATTTTTTTTTCTTTTTTAAAACTTTTCTTAATCTTTAATTTTTGCCTTTTTTGAAAAAAAAATTGTTTTCCAGTAACTTTTTTTCCCCTTATAATTTTTATTTTAGGGATACATGAGTGTGCATTATTCTTTCTTTTTTGTTTTCTTTCCCTTTTTTTATTCTTTTTTTTTCTTCATGCATTTTTTATTTTATTTTATATTATTTTATTTTATTTGAGAACATACTGTAAAGAGGGGTTATAGTTACGTGGGCAGGATAATGCATACATTTCTTACCAAGAAATGCAGCCTCCTCCTTTGTTTACCCTTCACCTCCCTTCCCAGCCTCCCCCCTCCCCCCCACCCAATCATACCCCCCTCCCCCCCCACACACCGACATTGTAAAGCTGGTTTTGACATGACATTTTGTACTTCTCATTGTTGCAACAGGTCCACCTGAATCCTTAAACGACTTGTTTGTCCCCATCTCCTCCACATGTTATACTGACATCAAATATAGTGAAAGCGGGGGTTACACTGTGGGGGAGGGACATACAAAGCAACAAAGAAATAATCTTATAAATGCGTTAGAAACACATGCATGAAAGAAACGAAAACATTAAAATACATATTTAAGGGTTCATTTTCCTAACATCACATTATCTGACCTTTTCTGCTTGACTCATACCTATACTAGATATTGCAAATAAGGGAAACCATGGGACCTATGTTTCTTTGGGCCTGGCTTACTTCACTTAATATAATTTTTTCCAAACCTTTCCATTTCCTACCAAAAGGGGAAATGTCATTCTTTCTGATGGAGCCATAGAATTCCATTGTGTATATATACCAAATTTTCTTGATGCATTCATCTACTGAGGGGCATCTGGGTTGGTTCCATATCTTAGCTGTGGTAAATAATGCTACAGTAAACATAGTGGTGCTATTAGCTTTAGTGTGGTCTTGTTTGTAAACATTTGGGTAAATGCCCAAAAGTGGGATTGCTGGATCATAGGGGAGATCTATGTGAAGTCTTTTGAGGAACCTCCATACTGCTTTCCAAAGTGGTTGAAAAAGTTTACATTCCCACCAACAATGAAGTAAGTTTCCTTTCTGTCCACATCCCCTTCAGCATCTGTTGTTGTTAGAGTTCTTGATTTTTGCTGTTCTAACTGGAGTGAGGTGATATCTCAATGTTGTTTTGATTTGCATTTCTTTTATGGCTAGGGATGTTGAACAGTTCTTCATTTGTCTATTGGCCATCCTTCTTCCTTCTTCAGAGAAGTTTCTCTTTAAGTTTTTCGCCCACTTATTTATTGGGCAGTTGTTTGTTTGAGGATTTGTTGTTGGGTGGTTTAATTTTTTGAGTTCCAAGTAAATTTTAGATATGAGACCCTTGTCCGTTGTATGGCTAGTAAAGATGTTCTCCCAATCGGTGGGCTTTCTATTGATCTTGCTAGCTATGTCATTTGCCCTGCAGAAGCTCTGCAACCTTATGCAATCCCATTTGTCCAACCTTTCTTTGATTTGTTCTGTTTCCAGTTCTCTATTCAGAAAATTTCGGCCTGAGCCAAGGAAACCTAGGGTTTCTCCTATTCCATTCTGTAATGTTTTCAGAGTGTCTGCTTTGAGTTCAAGGTCTTTGATCCATTTGGAGTTGATTCTGGTGCAGGGTGATATATAAGGATCTAGCTTTAGTTTTCTACATATTGTTAACCAATTTTGCCAGCACCAATTACTGAAGAGGCTATTTTTCCTCCATTCTATTGTTTTAGCTTCCTTATCGAACATGAGATGACTATAGGTCTGTAGGTTGATTTCTGGGTTTTCAATTCTATTCCATTGGTCCTGAGGTCTGTTCTTATGCCAATACCAAGCTGTTTTGATTACTATGGCTTTATAGTAGAGTTTGATATTTAGTATTGATATTCCTCCAGCAGTGTTCTTTCCGTTGAGGAGCATTTTTGCTATTCGGGGTCTTTTATTGTTCCATATGAATTTTTGGATTGCCTCTTCTATTTCCTTGAAGAATGAGGGTGGAATTTTTATAGGTATCGCGTTGAATTTGTGGATAGCCTTGGGAAGTCTTGCCATTTTCACGATGTTAATCTTGCCAATCCAGGAGCATTGGAGGTTTTGCCATTTTTTAAGTTCTGTGTTGATTTCCTTTTTCAAGATTTTAAAGTTTTCATCACAGAGGTCCTTCACTTCTTTAGTTAAGTTAATTCCTAGGTATTTTATTTTTTGTGGGGCTATTAAAAATGGAGTTGCTTTCCTAATTTCAGCCACACTTTTCTCATTGTTGGCATACAGAAAAGCCATTGATTTTTGGGGGTAAATTTTATAACCTGCTACTTTGCCAAAGTTTTGAATCAGCTTGAGTAATTTGGGAGTGGAGTCTATGGGATTCTTTAAATACAAGATCATGTCATCTGCAAAGAAGGAGAGTTTTGTTTCTTCTTTCCCTATTTGGATCCCCTTTATGTCTGCATCTTGTCTTATTGCTGTATCTAGGCATTCTAATACTAGATTGAAGAGAAGTGAGGAAAGTGGGCATCCTTGTCTTGTTCCTGAGTTAAGAGGAAATGGCTTTAGTTTTTCACCATTGAGTATAATGCTGGCTGTAGGTTTGTCATATACAGCCTTTATTGTAATGAGGAATGTTCCATAGATTTCTAATTTTTCCAAAACCTTCATCATAAAGGGGTGTTCAATCTTGTCGAATGCTTTTTCTGCATCTATTGAGATTACCATGTGGTTCTTATTGTTGCTCCTGTTGATGTGATGAATAATATTAATTGATTTGCGTACATTGAACCAGCTTTGCATCCCTGAAATGAATCCTGTTTGATCATGGTGTATGATTTTTTGGATGAAATGTTGAAGTCGATTGGCTAAAATTTTGTTGAGAAGTTTTGCATCAATGTTCATCAAAGAAATGGGTCTATAGTTCTCTTTCTTTGATGAGTCCCTGCCTGGTATTGGGATGAGGGTTATGATGGGTTCATAGAATGTGTTCGGTAGTGAGCTTTCTCTTTCAATTTCATTGAAGAGTTGGAGGAGTATTGGTGTGAGCTCTGCTTTGAAGGCCTTGTAAAATTCTGCTGTAAAACCATCTGGTCCTGGACTTTTCTTAGCTGGGAGGTCTCTTTTTGCTCTTTCTATTTCAATGCTTGATATGGGCCTGTTAACTCATCTTGGTTTATTTTTGGTAATACAATATTTTCTAGGAAAAGGTCCATTTCTGTCAAGTTCTCAAACTTATTAGCATAAAGTTTTGAGAAGTATTCCCTTATAATGTTCTGAATCTTTGTTGTTTCCGTGGTGATGTTTCCATTCTCATCTCTGAGTTTATTAATTTGGGTGTGTTCTATCCTTTTTCTGATAAGGTTTGCTAAGGGTCTGTCAATTTTGTTAAGTTTTTCGAAGAACCAACTCTTTGTTTTCTTGATTCTTTCTATAGTTTTTTTGGATTCTAATTCATTTAATTCTGATTTAATTTTGATTATTTCTTTCCATCTACTGGATTGGGGTTTATCTTGCTGCTCTTTTTCAAGGAGGTTTAGATGTGTCATTAAATTGTTAGTTTCAGATCTCTCCAATTTGTTGATGTAGGAGCTCAGAGCTATAAACTTGCCTCTGAGTACTGCCTTTGCTGTGTCCCAGAGGAGCTGGTAATTTGTGTGTTCATTTTTGTTGAATATCATGAACATTTGAATTTCCTTTCTAATCTCTTCCATGACCCACTCATGATTCAGCAGTGTATTGTTCAGCCTCCATGTGATACCGGACTTTCTTTGGTGGCTTTTGGCGTTGAGTTCTAATTTTATTCCCTTGTGGTCAGTGAGAATGCAAGGTATAACTTCAATGTTTCTGAATTTAGACAAGTTTGTTTTGTGGCCTAAAATGTGGTCTATTTTAGAAAACGTTCCATGTGCTGCTGAGACGAACGTGTATTCTGATGCTGCTGGGTGAAATGTTAGGTAAATGTCTGTTAAGTCTAGTTGCTCTATGCAGCTGTTTAGATCTGCGGTTTGTCTGTTGTTTTTGCCGAGTTGATCTATCTAATGGGGAGAGTGGTGTGTTAAAATCCCCAACAATTAATGTCTTTGGATCTATATGGGATTTGAGTTAAAGTAGTGTTTCTTTGATAAATTTGGGCGCTCCATTGTTTGGCGAATAGATATATAGAATTGTAATATCCTCCTGAAGGAGAGATCCTTTAATTAGTATGTAGCGACCTTCTTTTTCTCTTCTCACGAATTTTATTCTTTTTTTATTCTTTTTAAAGTATCTTTTTGTTTTTTGTTTAGCTCTACTGAACTTTTCATCTTTTTTTCTTCCTTTTTTTATCCTTTTCATCTTTTCCTCTCTTTTATTCTTCTTTATGTGGCTTAATTCTTGTCCTGCACATCCTCAGATAAACCCATAGTTGATTATTAGACCCTATCTCCCATTGTGTACACACTCAATCCACAAATTTATCACTCAATTCAAAACCATTAAGACTTAAATTCCTTAATAGCAGTACTACCTCTTTATACCTATATAATATTTGAAGCATTTTTATTTTTAAGTTTTTCACATCTCCATTATATCCCTCCCTTTCTCTCAATATATACACGTTCTTCTTTAAATACATTGTTATCGATTCTAAATTATTTTATTAATTTTTACTTTTCTAATTTTTCTGGTCTCTTTTCTTTTTCTTTCCCTTTCTTCTTTTTTTATTCCCTGTATACTTTCATCCTACTCAACCTATTTCCTGCTTTGAGATTAGGACTTAGTTACTCTCCCTGAGCCCCCCCACATCAATATATTCCTATTTTTTACCCACATCTCTCCCTAACCCTAATAATTTCTGGTCTTCCAAATTCTTCTTTGTGGTTCGTAGCCCATTAGCATATAGTTGTTTGATGTTGAATAGATGTATCTGTTGAACTAGATTGTATCTGTAGACTATTGACTGTGCAAATTCATACTTGGGTTGATGCTTGCTTTAAGATAGTGTTCTAACACAAAACTGGTGCTATTTTCATCTCAAATGGGCAGAATAAGCCGGAAAAACACTAGAAAAATGGCAAATCCGGGTATCTCGATTCCCAATCTTGATAATCAGGGGACAGAACAGATAATGAATAATCCAGAGGAGAATTCCCAAATAGCTCTACAAACACTGCTGGCAAACATGATAAATGAAAAGATTGAAAGCATACAAAAGACTTTGTGTGAGCGTGATAAGGAGAGAGAGGAGGCAATCCAAATGTTTATACAGGAATATCATAAGCATGAGGAAGCTACTTAAAAATTGATACAGGATTTGCGTGAGCTGCTTGAGAATACTCAGAGAGAAAGGCAGGAATGTCGTGAGCAGACTGAGAACACTCAAAGAGAACTACAGGAGTCCCACAAACGGGAGGAAGCTAATCAAGGAGTAATACATGAATTGAGAGAGCAGGAAGAGAATATACAATGATCACTAAAGACATACATGGAATCCATTACCAAAGAGCTGAATTAAGTCAGGGAGTCCACTAAGGGAATGCTGAATGGAACTCAACAGAAAGAATGGGAGTCCAAGGAAACAGTAACCAATCAACTATCTGATCTGAGAATATACACTGAACATCAAATTAAGGAGGTAAAGAAGTTCATACAAGATCTAAAACAAAGCTTCAACAAAGAATTTGAAGCCATCAAAGCTGACCAATTAGAAGGAAAAGAGATAAAAAACAAAGTAGAAAGTCTTGACAGCAGGTTAGACCATGCAGAAAATGGAATCTCAGGGATTGAAGACAGCCTAGATATTATAGAGAAAGAACATACAACCATTCAAGACAACTCCAAGAAATATGATAGATCTATTCAACACTTGGAAGACACCATCAGAAGGCCTAATCTAAGGGTAATGGGTGTAGAGGAGCACCTAGAAACAGAAGTTAATGGCCTAGGAAATTTTTTTAACAGGATCCTAGCAGAGAACTTCCCAAACATGCAAATAGATAGGCCTATTCAGATACAAGAACCTTTTAGAACTCCAAACAGACCAGACCAGAATAGGACGTCCCACCATCACATTATAATCCACACAGGATCAACACAGACCAGGGAAAAGATCCTTAAAGCTGTCAAGGAGAAAAGATTAATCACCTATAAAGGGAAACCAATTAGAATCCCCTCAGATTTCTCAGCAGAGACAATCAAAGCAAGAAGAGCCTGGAATGATGTATGACATGCCCTAAAAACAAACAACTATCAACCAAGAATACTGTACCCAGCTAAACTCTCCTTCATAACTGAAGGCCAAATAAAAACCTTCCATAGCAAAGAAAATTTGGAACAATACATCTCCACCAAATCAACCCTACAAAAGATTCTTGAAGATGTCCTACACATAGAAAACAAACAAGACCACAATAAAGGCCAAGAAACGGCACCCAAACTGAGAATCCAAGAACCATAAGAAGAACCCAGTTTTCACAGCCCCCAAGAAGGAGGATAACAAGGCAGGAAATCCCAATACCTCTCAGTCCTATCTTTTAACGTTAACGGAGTGAACTTTCCAATTAAGCGACATAGACTGTCTAGTTGGATTAAAAAAAAAAAAGACCCTAATATCTGATGCCTTCAGGAGTCACATCTTGCCCATAAAAACAAACACATTTTCAATGTTAAAGGCTGGAACAAAATCTACCAAGTAAATGGCCCCCATAAACAGGCAGGAGTTGCAATACTAATATCAGATAAAATAGACTTCAAATTAAAGTTTGTGAGAAGAGATAAAAAAGGTCGCTACATACTAATTAAGGGATCTCTCCTTCAAGAGGATATTACAATTCTAAATATCTACTCGACAAACAATGGAGCACCCAAATTTTTCCAAGAAACACTACTTTCCCTCAAATCCCATATAGATTCAAAGACATTAATTGTTGGGGATTTTAACATACCACTCTCCCCACTAGATTGATCAACTCGGCAAAAACTCAACAGAGAAACCACAGACATAAACAGCTGCATAGATCAACTATATTTTACAGATATCTACCGAACATTTCACCCAACAGCATCAGAATATACGTTTTTCTCAGCAGCACATGGAACATTTTCTAAAATAGACCACATTTTAGGCCACAAAGCAAACCTCTCTAAATTCAGAAACATTGAAGTTTTACCTTGCATTCTCTTTGACCACAAGGGAATAAAATTAGAACTCAACAACAAAAGCCACCAAAGAAATTCCCGTATCACATGGAGACTGAACAACTCACTGCTGAATCATGAGTGGGTCATGGAAGAGATTAGAAAGGAAATTCAAATGTTCATGCTATTCAACAAAAATGAACACACAAACTACAAGTTCCTCTGGGACACAGCAAAGGCAGTACTCAGAAGCAAGTTTTTGGCCATTCGACTTCAACAATTCATCCAAAAAATCATACATCCCGATCAAACAGGATTCATTTCAGGGATGCAAAGCTGGTTCAATATACGCAAATCAATTAGTATTATTCATCACATCAACAGGAGTAAGAATAAGAACCACATGGTTATCCCAATAGATGCAGAAAAAGCATTCGACAAGATCCAAAACACCTTTATGATGAAGGTTTTTGAAAAATTAGGAATCCCTTGAACATTCCTCAATACAATAAAGGCTGTATATCACAAACCTACAGCCAGCATTATACTTAATGGTGAAAAACTAAAGCCGTTCCCTCTTAACTCAGGAACAAGACAGGGATGTCCAATCTCTCCACTTCTCTTCAATCTAGTATTAGAATGCCTAGCTACAGCAATAAGACAAGAGGCAGACATAAAGGGTAACCAAGTAGGGAAAGAAGAAATAAAACTCTCACTCTTTGCAGACGACATGATCTTGTATTTAAAGAATCCCATAGACTCCACTCCAAAATTATTGAAGCTGATTCAAAACTTTGGCAAAGTAGAAAGGTATAAAATTAACCCCCCAAAATTAATGGCTTTTCTGTATTGCAACAATGAGAAAAGTGTGGCTGAAATTAGGAAAATAACTCCATTTCTAATAGTCCAACAAAAAATAAAATTCCCTGGAATTATCTTAACCAAAGAAGTGAAGGACCTCTATGATGAAAACTTCAAAGTCTTGAAAATGGAAATCAACACAGAAGTTAAAAAATGGTTATACCTCCCATGCTCCTGGATTGGAAAGATTAACATTGTGAAAATGGCAATACTTCCCAAGTTTATCTACAAATTCAATGCGATACCAATCAAAATTCCAACGTCATTCTTCAAGGAAATAGGAGAGGCAATCCATAAATTCATATGGAACAATAAGAGACCCCAAATAGCAAAAATGATCCTCAACAGAAAGAACACTGCTGGAGGAATATCAATACCAAATTTCAATCTCTACTTAAAAGCCATAGTAATCAAAACAGCTTGGTATTATCATAAGAACAGACCTCAGGACCAATGGAATAGAACTGAACACCCAGAAATGAACCTACAGACCTATAGCCATCTAATCTTCGATAAGGAAGCTAAAGAAATAGAATGGAAGAAAGACAGCCTCTTCAGTAAATGGTGCTGGCAAAATTGGTTAACTACATATAGAAAACTAAAGCTAGATCCTTATATATCACCCTGCACCAGAATCAAATCCAAATGAATCAAAGACCTCGAAGTCAAAGCAAGAACTCTGAAAACATTACAGGATGGATTAGGAGAAACCCTAGGTGTCCTTGGCTTAGGCTGAAATTATTTGAATAGAAACCCGGAAACAAAACAAATCAAAGAAAGGTTGGATAATTGGGATTGCATAAAGTTGAAGAGCTTCGGAATGGCAAAGGACATACCGAGCAAGATCAATAGAAATCCCACGGATTGGGAGAAGATCTTCACTAGCCATACAACAGACAAGGGTCTCATATCTAAAATATACTTGGAACTCAAAAAATTTAATCCCCCAACAACAAATCCTCAAAGAAACCACTGTCCAATAAATACATGGGCTAAAGTCTTAAAGAGAAACTTCTCTGAACAAGAAAGAAGGATGGCCAATAGACTCATGAAGAAATGCTCAACCTCCCTAGCCATAAAAGAAATGCAAATCAAAACAACATTGAAATACCACCTCACTCCAGTTAGAATGGCAAAAATCAAGAACTCTAACAACAACAGATGATGTAGGGGTTGTGGACAGTAGGGAACCTTACTTCATTGTTGGTGGGAATGTAAACTTGTTCAATTACTTTGGAAAGCAGTATGGAGGTTCCTGAAAAGACTTCACATAGAGCTCCCCTATGACCCAGCAAAACCACTTTTAGGCATTTACCCAAATGTTTACAAACAAGACCACATTAAAGCTGCCAGCACAACTAAGTTTATTGCAGCATTATTTATCATAGCTAAGGTATGGAAACAACCCAGATGCCCCTCAGTAGATGAATGGATCAAGAAAATGTGGTATATATACACAATGGAATTCTATGCCTCCATCAAAAAGAATGACATTGCCCCATTTGTTAGGAAATGGAAAAACTTGGAAAACATTATATTAAGTTAAGTAAGCCAGGCCCAAAGAAACATAGGTCCCATTCTTTCCCTTATTTGCAATATGTAGTATATGTATGAGTCCAGCGGAAAAGGTCAGATAATGTGATGTTAGGAAAATGAACCCTTAGATATGTATTTAAAAGTTTTTTTTTCTTTCATGCATATGTTTCTCATGCATTTATAAGATTATTTCTTTGTTGCTCTTTATGTCCCTCCCCCACAGTATAACCACGGCTTTTACTATATTTGATGTCCGTATAACCTGTGGAGGAGATGGGGAAAAACAAGTCGTTTAAGGATACAGGTGGACCTGTTCCAATAATGAGAAGTACAAGTTGTCCGATTGAAAACGAGCTTTACTACGTCAGTGTGTGTGTGGGGGCAGATGGTTGGGTCGGGGGGAGGGGGTGGCTGGAAAGCGATGTGAAGGGTAAACAAAGGAGGAGGCTGCAATGCTTGGTAAGAAATGTATGTATTATACTGCCCATGTAATTGTAACCCCTCTGTACAGTATGTTCACAAATAAAATAAAATAAATAAAAATAAAAATTAAAAAAATAAATAAAATAAATAAAAATTTAAGACAAGTTTCAGAAAAGAGTTCCTTGATTTTTTGTTTTTTTCGGGGGTGAATCGGAAGACCATGTAACTCCCCTGTGTCCATAACGAGTCTCTTGTTAGAGTCTTGGGTCTGCTTGTGGTGTTTGGTTTTCCTATGGCTTGATTGGTTTCTTGTCTGTTTGGGCAGGCAGAAACTGCTTTGTGTTAGGCATGTTTTTTGATCCTCCTCCCATGCTAGTTCAGTGGGAGGGAGATCTGCTTAGAGAATCACAAAACATGGAGATGGCTGTTTCCTTTAGTTTGGAGATGCTGTGATGCACCTAGGTTCTGGGTATGGTTTAGGTCTTTCAGAAAACAGTAGCTTTACTCTGAGTGGCTAACTCCTGGGACACCCACAGAGCCCAGCTTGGAGCTTTTCTAGCTCTTTATGTTTACTGAATTTCAATTGTTTGTCTAGGCTGTTGTAGGGAGAGGCGGTCTCTGGCTGTGTTTACCTGGTGAAAAAGTCACTCTTCTGTGGGCAGAGTTTTTACTGCCTGGGCTGGATGACTTTCTCCTGGGTGGAACTGACATCATAACTGACATCATAACTGTCTTTATAAGCCTATTGTGTGATCGTGATATTTCCCCTGCCAGGTAAGTATGGGAATGGATGGGAATGGGAAAGAAAGGAGAAGGCTACAATGTTTGATAAGAAATGTACTCGTTATCGTTTCCCTGTAATTGTAACCCCTCTCTAAAGTATTTTAACAATTAAAAAAAACCTATTGTGAATATTGTAATATCATAAACCTATTGTGACCTCATCACCATTATAGCATCACCAACTAAGTATAACATGAAAATATTATTATCACTCTATATTGTGACATCATGTTGCCATTGTGATATCACTGTTCCTTTAGGTTTTTCAAACCTATTATTACGTCACAACATTTTACAAAACTCCTAGCCTTTGAGCCTATTAACTTGTGAACTTGCACACTTATGATGCATAAAACACAAGACAATCCAATGAGGCACATTGAAGATAACTTTATTTACACTAGAAATGGGCCTGCATTTACCTTGTCCTGGGCTGTACACTCAGTGACAGCCCAACCCCAACCACCAAACCTCAGACATCCAATAGGCATAGTTAATTGGTTTGCAAAACACCAACCCCCCAAATTATCATTTCTACCCTCAAAACTTCAATAGGTAAGGCTTTATCCTTTTCCCTTATTCCCTTCTTTTTTATAGACTTTTCCTGCATTTCCCTTTTTTCCTTCCATCACTTCTTTTTTCTCTCTAGGCCTCTCAACTACACTTCTCTGGACAGGTGGCCAATTGGCTTCCTTCCCCTCCTGTTCTCCCTCAAATTCCACTTCTCCCAGGTCTTTCCCCTCCTGCTGTCTCACCACTTCCTTCCTTCCTTCCTTCATTTCTTGATTTTCTCCAATTCCATTACTCTGACCATATAACCTATATATAGGTTGAACCCCTCCATCACTCCAATGGGTCTCCTACCTAACAGTTTTCAGACATTACTTCACAAACTGCCTGTTCCCCAATCAATTCTTCACAGCTCATCATGTGAGGATGACATCCTACCCCCTCTAGCAGCATGCAATGCTCACTTTGTGTGGCATGCCCCATGCACTCCATTGGGCCAAGTTATGGGGCAACATTGATTAGTGGGCCCTGCTCATTATTAGGACCATGCTGCTTTATAGATCCCCCACTGTTTTTTCATGTCCAATCAAATCCTTGATTCCTTCTTAACAAATCCTAAAAATTCCCTTCTCTCGACCCAATGAACAGGCTTAAAAGGTAAATTTAATAGAAAACAAGTAAATTATAGAAACACACTAGTTAGCACTAATTAACACTTAGTAAGTCATATCCTTAACAGTCCTTCTTGCAGCTTCTCTGTATATTGGTCCACTACTTATTCCACTTGAGACTGATGGATCCAATGCTGATTTCGTGCTAATTCAATAGGCGACTGTGAAGTTAGCACCACCAAGTAAGGTCCTAGCCACTTCGGTTTCAATTCAGGAGCATGATGAATTTTTACCCACACCAGCTGTCCAGGCAAGAAAGAGTGGGTGGAGTTTCCTATTTTCTTTCTTCAACTCCATTTCTTACTTTATTTCACTTACCTGGGGTCTAGTTTTTTCATTTATTTCTGAAGTAAGACTTGCTATAGAATAAACTAAACTACTCTCCTCAAAGAAATTTTCCTTCCAACTGGATTTAATTTCTTATTTTATATTTGAAATTTTATTTTCATCCTGTTTATTTTTTAAATACTTTTCATTATTATTATCTTTAAATAGTTGAACAAAGAAGTTCCCATTCTACAAAACAGTACACAAATACAAGGTGTCTGACAACATTGTCACTCATCCCTCCTAACCCTTCCATTCTCACACTTTTTTGTAAAAATTGAGGTAGGTGATTACATATATTTCACATATTTCACGGTATTATGGAATTGTGATACTTAGTTAAAGTCACAAACACATTTTAACCTTGACAAGGCAAATTATTGTTATCATGGTCCAAAATTTGTTAATTCTATGAGCTCTTAAAATCCAAATTATTTTTCCCACCTCAGGTGATATTTACATTTTTTCCTTTTGCTTATGTAGGCTATTCCCTCTTGTCTTCTTTCCCTCTCATTCATCTCTTCCCATCACTGTGTTTGGGTTGCTTAGTTATTTTTCTTCTATGTCCAGTGCAGCTGATGGACCCCTTTGTTGTATGTTGTTCCATTTACCACTTACTGTGTTTCTCCTCCTGGCTTCCCTCCATTGGGTGCATATTTCTACCGTCTACATAGTCAAGAACATGTAGTCATTAATGGTGATACAACAAAATGAGTGGTTGCCCGTTGTTTCTCGAGTTCTGTTCACTGTGTCATACCTTCTTGCATTTTGACTTTAGCATCCACGTATCTGGTAGACCCTATGCCGTTTGTCTCATTGTTCTTGGCTTACCTCACTCAAATAATTTGTTCTAGTTCCATCTATTTCCCTGCAAATACCATCATTTTGTCCTTTTTAAAGGCTACATGGTATTCTATTGTATATAGGCCCCACAATTTTTGGATGCACTTATCACGTATGGCTCATCTGGGTTGTTTCCAAATATTGGCAATTGTGAACAGTGCTGTAATAATCATAGACCTGTGTGTGTGTGTGTGTCTGTGTGTGTGTCTTTGTATACTGGTTTCTGTTGTTCAGAGTAGATATCAAGGAGTGGTATGGCCAGATCATAGGAAGGTGGATATTTAGCTTTCTTAGGTACCTCCAGACTGCTTTTCAAAGTGGTGGTATTAGTATACATTCCCACTAGCAATGTAGTAATGTTTCTTTCTTTTATCCCTTCCAGCATTTGTCATTGGCTGAATTTAGGATGTAGGCCATGTGGAGGAGATGGGGACAAACAAGTCGTATAAGGATTCAGGTGGACCTGTTGCAACAATGAGAAGTACAAAATGTCATGTCAAAACCAACTTTACAATGTCGGTGTGGGGGGGGAGGGGGGTATAATTGGGTGGGGGGAGGGGGGAGGCTGGGAAGGGAGGTGAATGGTAAACAAAGGAGGAGGCTGCAATGCTTGGTAAGAAATGTATGCATTATCCTGCCCATGTAATTGTAGCCCCTCTGTACAGTATGTTCTCAAATAAAATAAAATTAAATTAAAAAAAAATCAAGCCTAGTTAGGCTAGCCTTTTAGCGGGAAAGTAGAATGGGACCTGTCGCACCCTTCATGGCATAATACAAAGAGTTGTAGAAAAGAAAGGGAGAGATATAGAAAGTTGGACATGATTAGCAGAGAGCAAAGAGATCCTGAAAGTGAACAGACTTCTGATCATTTACCATTGCTGAGGCACAAATTGTCTAAATATGAGAAAAGCATAAAAAATTAGGTGCTCTGGCTATCCAGGGAGAGCCTGAGGCATTTCAAGGGGTTTCATGGCTCGGGTATGACTCGTAGCACCCCATTAAATGTGTAGGAGAGTCAGTCTGGTGAGTGAAGGAGAGCTGACCGGGCAGAAGCGATGTCCCTACTTCCCCTAGAACATTGTAGAGAGAAATGGCCAAGACCCCAAAACCAAGCAACCTCGGGTTCGGGGGCGACCAGCCTTTCCGCCGAAGGCCATAGGAACTCTCTGGCATGGTGCCACATCTGAACAGAGATTGAGCAACAGAGAGCCATAGAGAGTAGTTTCACTCACCAGAGAAGAGAAGTGGTGTGGATGTGGATGTGAAGGCCAGCAATGGTTTTGGTAAAAAGTCTCCCGTGGTGTCTCAGGGCAGTTTAATTCACAGAAAAGGAGTGGTTAGGAAATTCTAACATTTCCAACTCAAAAACCCCATCTGAGTTACAGCATCATATGTAAGGAATATTAAATAGGTAGGTTTCATTCGGTAGCCTATGAAGAGGATACCATACACTATTAAGGCAGGAAAGAACTTTATTTACTGAACCGCTGCCCCCACCAGGAAAGGGCAAATAGCAATTTGTATTTGTGTAGAAATTCATCCATATCTGCTAGGTTTTCCTTCCTTTGTAAGTAGAGTTTGGAATTATTTCCTTATGATTGTTTGAATGTCTTGGATGTTTGTTGTAATTTTTCCTTTGGTATCTCTGATAATATTGAGTTTGGTTCCTCTCTTATTTTGTTAGTTTATCTTGCCAGTGGTCCATCAGTCTTATTGATTTTTTTGTTAAAAACATTTTTTGTTGTATTAATTTATTTATAATTTTCTCAGTCTTTATCTCATTAACTTCAGCTCTTATTTCGGTTATCTCTTTCTGGCTAGCAAATTTAGGTTCAATTTTTTCTTTTTTCTCTAGCAGTTTCAGTTGTATCATAAGATTGTTTACTTGGTCTCTGTTTTCTTGATATGTGTACTGAGAGCAATACATTTGCCCCTCAGGATTGCTTTCACTGGGACCCATAGATTTCTTTGTTATGTTTCTTCATTTTCACTGAATTGTAGGAACTTTTTAATTTCTTTTTTAACTTCTTCTGTGACCCACGTCTTGTTCAACATAGTGCACTTTAATTTCCATGTGTTTAAGCTTTTTCTACTTTATGCATTGTTATTGAGAACAAGTTTGATTGCACTATGGTCAGATAGAATACAGGGTATTACGTCGATGCTCTTGTAGTTGCTTAAATTCCTTGAACTAAAAAGTGATCTATTGTAGAAAAAATGTAGGGGTTGGCAAGAGTTAGACCCTTGTAAATGCCTGTAATTGTAGCTACTCAGGAGGCTCAGATCTGTGTATTCAGGTTCAAAGCCAGACCAGGCAGGAAAGCTTTCCTGGGGTTGTTCAGCACCACACCCTGCGTCATGTCTGGGGTTGTTCACCACCTTTGCCACCATGGGCTGCGCTGGGCTGCTCATGAAAGCTGATATGGAGAGGCCCTCCAACCCACCAGGAGTCAGGTGTTAACCAGTGCTGTTGCCTCAGGCTGGGCTGGGTTGCTTATGTGGGCCAGTATGGAGAGGCACAAAGCACCATGGGTCTGGAGTTGTTCACTGCAGCTGTCCCCGTGCCAGTTATTACTGTCGCACCGGGCTGCTCTGGGCTATTCCTGTGGGCTAGTGCCAAGAGGCATTGTGCCCAGAGTCTTGATGGTTTGCCACTACTGCCAGCTGTTGCTGCTGCTACAGGTTAGGCTAGGCTGTTTACACCAGCAGGACAGAGGTGCCACAATGTGAGTCTAGGGTCGTTCCCCACTGCTGACAGCTGCTGCTGCTCCTGACAGGGTTGGCCTGCTTTCACCAGCCAGGCAGAGGCGCCATATCAGGGAGGGTGAGGGGAATCTTCATGCTGGCTCTTCTGAGGTTTTGGTTTGTATTCTCTGGGTTGGCACTGGACCTGGGAAGTCTTCTGTAAGGCTTAGGATGCTTCTGGGTGTGTGGTCCTCGGAGGGTCGAGAGCCAGGCCACTAAAGCAACCTGGCACAAAACTCCACCACTTAAGCTGCTCAGTGGGGAGCCCCATCACCAACAAGGGTTGGGGAAAGAGTCTTCCTATTTTACTGTCTGTGTAGGGTTTTCCCTTTTCTTTTTTCACTTCCGGTATCTCTCTGAGTAATCGCCTTTTTTTGTGGGTCACTTGCAGAAATGGACCAGTGAAATCCAAACTCTGTATTTCGTTAGGGAGAGATGTGGTGTTTCCCTGCTGTTCCATAGCCATCTTGGCCCCTCCCCTTCAGGTGGAGTTTTTCTTAGGTGGCCGGTGGGCCTTGTTTACCAAAGGATAGGTCCATAAAAGAATATGTTGTAAAGCCTGCAGATTGTAGATAGATATTTCTGTTAATATAGCCTTCCCAAATTTAGGAACTAAAGGGGGTGGTACACCCTAAAATATTTCAAAGGGATTAAATCCTTTAACATAAAGGCTACATCTTGGTCGAAGGAGAGCAAAGTGGAGGAGGCTCACTTAGCCATGGACAGTCTCTGTATTTAATTTAGTTAGTTTCCTTTGAGGGCATATCCATTCTTTCTAATGCCTTGAACTCTGAGTTCTATAAATGGATTGTAACTTCTAATTTATTCCTAGAGTGTTAGTTAATAATTGAGAACTTGGGCCATGAATGCAGGGCCATCTTTGGACCCCACAGCTAAGGTTAAGCCAAATCAAGGAATTATTTCATGCCTCAGCTCAACCTGAAAAAATGTCCACTATTACTAATAGATAACAATACCCATACTTTCCAGGCTTTACCTCTGTGAAGTCCACTTTCCAAAATTCACCATCTGAGGTTCCTCACGTATGAATTCTTTCCATAGGTTCCAGCTTTTCAGCATTTACCTGTTGGAAATTACCTACAAACCTTACAAAGTATTGTCAGGCTAATGCCCCACTGGTTTTCAGAAGAGTTTTAGGTAGTAGCCTTGGAAAATTTACCAGGGTGCAAATATCTACATGTAAACTGACAGAAAGCTTGAGCCTGTATGAATTTTTTACAAGTTCAGTGTGAACACTTATACACTTATTACAATTCTTTTTGCTTTTTCCTTTAATTTTAATGACTAGAAGCTCTAGAGACCCCACTGGTTTTAGAGTGATCTCCCAACTTACCTGATCAGCTCAGATGTTTCCCTGTATCTTAGGGTCTCTAGTTTCTTTACCTCCTGTACAGTACTCTGAACCTTGGAGACTTCTTCCATTTTATTCTCCTCCTTTTCTCTCAAACTTGCTTTCAAGATCCCACTCTCCTTCTCAATGTGCTCCTTAACCTCTAACTGTTTTGGCAGGGTCACAGGAGAGTTCCTTTGACTGTGCTTTTAACCTCTTGGTTGCTGCTCCTTCTCACAACACCTTTGTTTGCTCTTCAGCTGCTCCCTTAAGTTCGCAAAGGTGCTATTGCGAGGTATTTTTTCCCACCTCCACCTGTTCCATTGGGACACGATGCTTCTGCATTACATTTATAATGAAGATCTCAGCAGTCTTTTGGAGTTTTTACTCTAGTAGTTTCTCTTTCTAGTTTTCCACTTCAGTGTATTTTTGTGACAGATCTTTCAACTGTTTGTTTAGCTGTTCTGTTTTTCTTCCTAATGCTTTTCCCTTTCCCCAGCATTCCCTATCAGAGCATGTGGTCCTTTAACTCTTTCTGAAGAGGAACAATCTCTTTCTTGAACCTGATATTTTCCTTTTTACTTTTCTCGGCCTCATCTTCTATGACACAGCACTTCCCAGTCTTCTCTGCTAACTATTCTTTCCTTCTTTCTCTAATGCTTTGAATTTCTGGTGACACTCTTCAAAGCTTATAACTGACATGTACTTCAGCCTAATACATTCTTATATCAGGCCCAGCTCCTTTTTCATGTCCACGATTTTTTTAATGCAGCATCAGGATCTCTTCTCTGCCTCTCTTGTGGTTAGCAAGGATGGCAGTATTGCTGTCTTGTGCTTCTGTTGGCCTCTGATCCCCTAATTTGCCTCATACTCATCCAGACAAATGAACTTGAATTTCATTTGATTCTGAGTGTTTTCTAGGTTCCTTTTGAGGATTTTCTTCTCATTTTTGACTGTCACTAGTTTATATCTTCAAATATTTTCTTCATGTCAAATTATTCTCTGTTTTTTTCAATGGGCTCTTCTATGTGCTTTTAACTTTTGATCGGCACATATTGGAGATTCAGTCTTTTATAAGCCTGTGTTTTGAGATAGCAGTGTGTGAATTCTTCTTTGCCACATTTCTTCTTAAGTTCAGAGGGCTGCTTTTTAAATTGAACACAGTTGGAATTCCAAGCCCCAAGCTCCTTTGCATGTTACTCCAGAGCTATGAACACATTTTCCAGGTGTTTAATGTGATTACATAACCTGTCGTTTTCTATCTCTCTCCTCCTTGGACATTCCTTTTCCCAATGTCCATTTTGCTTGCAATAAGCTCACCGATGTAGTCCTAGAGGTTCCCTAGTGCCATTTCAAATGAATTGTACTGTCTTTGCCAAGGGTTCCTTGATCCCTATTCTGGTGCTCCTATCAGAATTCAACCCCCTTTCTTAGAGTCTTCTTTTTTTAGTTTTATTTTATTTTACTTTATTTGTGAACATACTGTACAGAGGGGTTACAATTACATGGGCAGGGTAATGCATACATTTCTTACCAAGCATTGCAGCCTCTTACTTTGTTTACCCTTCACATCCCTTCCCAGCCTCCCCCACCCAATCATCCCCCCCCCCCGCCGGCACCGACGTTTTAAAGCTCGTTTTTGACATGACAACTTGTACTTCTCATTGCTGCAACAGGTCCACCTGTATCCTTAAACGACCTGTTTTTCCCCATCTCCTCCACAAGTTATACTGACATCAAATATAGTGAAAGCGGGGGTTATACTGTGGGGCAGGGCAATACAAAGCAACAAAGAAATAATCTTATAAATGCGTTAGAAACACATGCATGAAAGAAAAAACATTAAAATTTATATCTAAGAGTTCATTTTCCGAACATCACATTATCTGACCTTTTCCGCTTGACTCATACATATACTAGATATTGCTAATAAGGGAAACCATGGGACCTATGTTTCTTTGGGCCTGGCTTACTTCACTTAATATATTTTTTCCAAGTTTTTCCATTTCCTAACAAATGGGGCAATGTCATTATTTTTGATGGGGGCATAGAATTCCATTGTGTATATATACCACATTTTCTTGATCCATTCATCTACTGAAGGGCATCTGGGTTGTTTCCATATCTTAGCTATGGTAAATAATGCTGCAGAAACATGGTTGTGCTGGCAGCTTTAGTGTGGTCTTGTTTGTAAGCATTTGGGTAAATGCCCAAATCTTAGAGTCTTTTTTATCCAGGGTATCTCTGTTATCAAACACCTACTGGGTAACCACTTCCAACTTAGAATACACTTTCTCTCAAATTTTTCTAACTTTTGGAGCTTTCTTCTAATATCTGGGGCTGACTGGGTAATAAAGACCATATTTAGGGCTCTTTGATTCTATAGGGCTTCAAAATCTATAGGCCTATTTGTCCTATAGTCTTCTGGGAGAAGGTCCAGAAAAGCATTAGGGTACTCACTGGGGAATTGTACCATCTCACTCACCTTAGTTTGATGACTTGGCTTTCTAGCCACTGCAGTATCCCTGCTAATCAAACCTAGCAATAATAGGTAAGCACTTCCATACCTCGAACACTGTTAGTCTCAGCTTGGCTAAGTCTGTGGAAAGACTTGCTCTAAATGGTCTGGTTCAATATTGGGGCTACTGTCTGGTCCAAGTACTACTTTCAAATCACCAAGCAGGATTCATTCCCTTTTCTACCAGGTGAAAAGCACCTGTAAAATTTGCTGACACTCATTCCGGATGTGCTTGTGTGTGAAAATTACTGTCTGTAATGAAATAATGAGCCCCTGTTTTTTTTTTTTTTCTAAAAAGGATGGAGTTTGCTGTTTCCAGTTATACAGGTCACTAGTTGTAAAGGGAACATATATTCAAATGGGGTCCTGCCCCCCCCATCTCCTCCATGTTCCTCTTTCAAGGGTAATAATGGTAACATACCACATTGTACCACCTCAGGCTGATAAAAGTAACCACTTTTGGTATAGGATGACTTAACATGACAGGTTCTGGTGGCAAAGAATAGGAGAGAGTACATCAATGCATCTTCCTCTGAGGGACTCTATAACCCTGGGGGAGAATATTTTTTGGATATGGCAACTTGGATATGGCCTTGTTCTCCAATCCTGAGGAAAGGAGTAAACAGAGATGCATACAGGACACAGGTAAAACTATCAGCATACACAAACAGACCAATAGCCACAGACGCTTAACTTACATGTCCCATATGTCTCAATGTTGACCAATACAAGAGGTCCCAGATGTCATAGAGAATGTCCCAGATTGCCTCTTGAGGAGGCCGCAGATGACCCTTGGAAAATGTCACATATGTCGTCCCTAGGAGGCCCTAGATAATCTTTCATGGAGGTTCCAAATAACTCCCCAAGGAAGTGTCAGATGACCTCCAAAGGAGGTCCAAGATGTCCTCTCAATGAGGCTGAGATTACCTCTCCAATAGCTCCCAGATGACCACTCAAAGAGCTATATGGGAACTGCAGAGGAAGGTCCAGATAACCCTCTTGAGAAAGCCACACATGACCTCCAGAGAAGGTCCTATATGGCTTCTCAAGTAAGTCCCAGGTGATGTCTGAAGACGGTCATACATTTCTCATCAAGGTAACCCAAGCTGACCTCCCAAAGAAGTTCAAGATGACCTCAGGAGGTGGTCCTAGTTTGCCTCTTAAGGAAGTCCTAACGCCTATTTTGAAGAGTTCTCGGGTTGCCTCCTGAGGAAGCCCCAGATGACCTCTGGAGAAAGTCCAAGATGGCCCCTGGAGAAGGCCCCAGACGACCTCCAGGGTAGGTTTCAGATGGCTTCTCAAGGAAGTAGCAGATGTACTCTTGATGAGGTTCCAGATTGCTTCCCAAGGAAGCCCTACATGACCTCTCAAGGAGTTCCCAGAAGCCACAAATGACCTCCAGAGGGGGTCCCCAAAACAGGTTGGCAAGTTTTCCTAGACGCACCCCTAAAGGAACCTAAATGACTTTTGTCAATGTTGGTCCTCTGGAGACAAACACTTGAGGTAGACTCTTAAAACTGAGGGTTGACACTTTCACCTATGAGGATTTTTCCCTTGGGACAAGGCCTGATGCTATCCAAATGGATTATCTCGATGGGGTTTCTGAAAATTAGGGACTCTGTATTTCAAGAGAATCCATTGAGACACATTTAACATAATAAATGTTCTCCAAACCACCAACCCCCAAAATTATGTTAGCCAAAGCTCCAAACAAAGGGGAGGGCAAGCCTTTTTCCCCCTTCCCTTTGTCTCTCCTTGGCTACAGAACTATACATCCTTCGATGTCTTTCCATTTTTCCCTTCTACCAGTTCCTTCTTCTCTTCAGGCTTCTCCACTCTCCACATGTATGAACTGCTTTGCCTGGGTCGTCAGTTTCCATCCTTCACCTCCTGCCCCCCCACAACTTCCTCTCCTCCAAGGTTCTTTCCCCTTCTGCTATCACACCACTTCCTTCCTTCCAGGACTTTTCCTTTTTTCTCTTTCCTTCTATTTCTCTGAACAAGTAGCTTATATAAACTCTGTAACCCTTCTCTACTCCAACTGCCTAACAGCTTTCAACTGTCACATCCCAAACTGCCTACAGCCCAATCACTTCTTAACAGCTAAACACCTGTTGAATAATGCAGAAGCCCCTCCCACAGAATGCTCCACCTTCTTTGGTGGCATACTTTGTCCTTTCCAGCTGCCCAGGAAATGGTGCCTGGCTGATTATCAGACCCTACAGATTATTGGGGCCCTGCTGATTATTACAGTATCCTCCTTGTGAACTAGTAGCAATTGAAATTGGAAATTTGATTGTGATATTTCAAACTCGTTGTGACATCACAATCCCATTTTGACGTCATCATCAGTACAACATCACAAACCCATTGTGACAATATTGTCATTGTGACATCATGATTCCTTTGTGACATCTCAAATCTATTATGACCTCTTAGCTCCTTTGAAAAATCCATGCCCTTTTCAACAGCACAGTCCCTTTGTGTACCCATATCCTTGTTGTTAACTGACAATTGAGGTCAGACATGCCATTATAACATCAAAAAGTGTTTGTGACATCCTCAACAGTGTGACATCACATTTTCATTATAAGAGCATCAACATTGTGATATCACCAAACTCAAAGACATAATCCCATTATGACAACAATTCTCATTGTGGCATCATAGACACATTGTGAATGCTTATTCTGTGATTTCATTGTATTTCAAATGTGGCATGAGAGTTGATATCAGAAACACATTTTTGTACCTACATAACCTACATAACCATTTTGAAGTCATAATCACATTGTGATATCACAGTGCCATTGTGATATCACTAACACAATGTGATATCACTAACATCTGTCCTCATAACTTTTGTGTTATGTTAACATTGTGATATCTTAGACCTATCTGCCCTCATTATTTTTCAACCTCGTATTTTATGTATCATGAAATACCAGAAATCCACTGACATCATGACAACTGTGACATCACACTGACAGATGTCATGATCATCATGTCACAATGTGACATCACAAAATTTTGATGTTATAATTAGTTGGTGATGCCATACAGGTAATGGGTCACAGTAGGTCTATGATGTCACAATTGGTTGGTGATATCCAAATGGCATAAAGGTTCTCATTTGTCATGAAATCACAGAAAATATGAGTTCATGAATGGATTGTGGTATCTACAAAGGCAGGTGTCCTTGCAAATTTCTTGAAGTCCTAGGAGGATTATGATATCACAATGTTCACTATGTCTGTCTGTATGATGTCACAATGGTCATGATGTCACAGTGGATTTCTGATATCACATATCATAAATGAAATATTATAAGGTTTAAAACAGATTATGAGTTCATAAAGGGCACGACACAGGACTTATGAGGACAGTGTGGGCACACAGGCAACAAAGATTGCCCTGAGGTGAAGTTGAGTGGGCAGAGCCTGATTTGTTTATGTTCAGTGTGTAAACAGCTTATGGAAACTTAGGCGCATGATAAGGTGTGACCTTTACAGTGATTGGTTGGTTCCATTTCCTCCCCTCCCTCGCAGTCTTTTGCTTTAGAAAGGGCTTGCTCTGTGTTAATAAACGAGTCATTGCTTGATTTGAATTCCCGCTGTGTGTGATTGTCTCTTGGGCTAAGGGAGGCTGGGGAACAGGTGAGCGGCCGCACTAACCTTTCCTTGGACCCCATCCGTCTTTCGTGGGACAGACAAAGACCCGACATCTGGCTCCCAACATGGGTCTCGAAAGGAAAAGATACTGGCTGAAGCTAACCGCTCTCTCAAGGTACGTGAAACCCTTAGTATGGGTAATGCTATTTCACAGAAGAAGGAGAAGGAGGCAGCATTAGGCCTAGAGGGAGTAAAGGAGGACTTGGGAAGTATGAAAGAAATGGAATGGGTCAAATTCCACCAAGAACGCAGCAAGACATGCACAGTAGAAGTCAAAACGAGGGTGAATGTTACCCCCTATGAATTGGGTGCCCTTGACAGTCCTAGGCCCCCACTCTACTCCCCTTATTGGGGGGAGGTAAGGTGCCCTATGGGACCTGCAAGAGGAATCTGCAAGAGACGGACCCTTACCAATCTTCTATAGAGGGGCCGAGGGCTGGGGAAGTAACATATAGCAAAAAATCCAAATAAGTATCTCTATACTAATATACAAACAACCAAAGAACATATTGAAAGGTTATAACATACCTAGACATTGCATACATATAGTGATTAGTGGAAAAAGAAACAATAAGAGAGCACTGAACAACCACTATGTAGAAATTGGAATCCTTATACATTGGTTGTTGGCACTTAAAGTGATATTGTCAGTTTGTTAAACATAGAGGCAATCTTTTAGATATTACACATAAAGTTGCCGCTATGATACAACATTTTGAATCAAAACTTTACATCCAAAATATATTTCAACATATGTCCCATGAGACACATGTACAGGAATATGCATAGCAAAACCTTTTACAATAACATATAATAACATATTGACATGCCCATTGAGGGTATTACACAAGTATACACATGCATATAAAACAATACCACTAAGTCTACATTAAGCCACATTCCCAGTCCAATATATTGCATCTTGATGATCATTATCTCTCATCCCTCTCAATTCTATTTCATCCCGCAATTTACATAATTTTGTAGAATATTCACTGATTCACAATGTCATATGTAGTCACTCAGAGGATATATCACATCATATTTTATTGATAGTCTTATTCATCAACATACTAAACCTACACCTTTGAGAATTGTGTGATATTAAATTCTAAATTATCACTCATATTCACCCACTACTAATCTAAAATTTTTCCTAAGTTTAAGGCAAATGCAATCTGTATTTCTTCAATAAAGTACAATTCTTAGAAAGTTAAAGAGTTGGACTATGAATATCACCTTCAGTTCTAGAACATTTTATCATCACTACCCTCTCAAAATAATACAATATGTATTAGTAGTCATTTCCTGTCATAATTTCAACTTACCCTCCACTTGAGCAGCAATTATTTCATATTCTACATCTACAGATGGGCCAATTTAAAAACCTCATATAATTAGATAATGTACTCTATTTTACACATTTCTCCCATGTAATATTAGTCTTTCCAAAGTAAGTCCATGTAAACAACAACAGCAAAAAGAATACTGACTCAAAAACAATAGATTTAAGCACTCTACAGATAGGCTCATGTCTAACATTTAAGTATTATCTTAGATACCAACAGACTTTTAATCCAGTGAGCCATGAGCCCTCAAAATATTGACCAAATTTCTTAATTTACACAATTGCTACGTTTTCTCATCTACCTTTCTTTCATTTCAACACAAAATCTGTTTATATCATTTGTGTCATACTTGAATACCAATGCCTTTGGAAGATATTTATTAGTTGGTGTATATTATTTGTAAGAAGTAATCTTACTGAAATATTTTACACTAACATATTGATCAAGGGCCTTATTAACCTTTTCTGTCTTTCTCCATTACCATTGTCCCTAAAATTTTCAACTGTTTTCTTAGAATAGCTTTGTGCTAGCTTCACACATCGTCAAAATGTATTTCAGTGCTATTCACCCACTGTCATTGAAAATTATACAATTCTGAATATAAAAGCAAAAATCTAAATAAATGGAGACATATAGTTTTTGTGGATTGGAGGATATAATTGAACAAAGATATTAATTGTCCCCCACACCGCTATTTTTGGTCATTCATGGGTCTTGAAATCTGGCCTGGGCACTGTCCCTCAGCTCTTCAGCTCAAAGTGAGGCCTCTACCCATTGAGCAACTGTGTCACTTCTGGTTTTCTGGCGGTTAACTGGAGATCAGATTCACACACACATTCCCGTTCCAGCTGGCTTTGAACAGTAATTTTCAGATCTCAGCCTCCTATGCAGCTAAGATTATAAGCATGAGCCACCAGTATCCAGTTTCACAGTTTTATTTATAATTTTATGACAATTTTTGAAAACACTTGATCAGCACTTTTTGACTCATTGACAAAGAAAAATAAACTGGAATATATATCTCTGTACAATATTAACACGGTTAGTGTAAAATTGTTATACAAATTGTAGAGGAAAGATTATACAACTCAATGGGTCTGTAGGGCACCAGATTAGAGCCATATACATATTATCAAGGTAAATTTAATGAGTGTAAAACCAAACATTTGTGGAATGACATTCTCCTTAATAAGTGGTGATAGGGTAGAGAGTATTGGGGAGAATTAAAAAGTGAACATTGATTTAAACATAATTTATTAAAATATTAACTTCAATCAGGATTAAAACAAGGCATATAAAACAAAGATAGTGATATAAATGTAAAGCACAGAAAGATGTCTTGACAATTTTTGAAATGAAGAATTCTTAAATTTGGCATTAAAATTATAGGAAAAGAAAGCTTGATGTAGTAGAAATCAATAAAAGTGTAAAATAGTTTAGTCTGTGAAAGCTCATATGCAAGTAGTGAATAGAAGTTGGGAGTATGGGGCTCATGTATCTCATCTTAGCTACTTGGGAGGCTGTGATTTGAGTATTGCTATTTGAAGGCAGCCAAAAAAATGAAGTCCCTGAGAATCGTACCTCTGATTAATGGCAAAAAAGGCAGAAGTTTGGCATGAGTCAAATGGTAAATTGTTAACAAATTGCAAGAAATCTCAAGGACCCTGAGTTCAAACCCCAAGAGGATACGTACATGTACAAAAATAATAATAGTAGTACTAACAGTGATGATGATGTAGATGATGATGATGAATATAATGATGATGAAGGGTACCCGTAGTCAAGGATAAAATATTTGCAAATCCTATACCTGAAGAATGACTGAAGTCTAGACTCTGCCTAGAACTCTCAAAACCTAATGTTAAAAAAGAACATCAATTACAAACCAAAAGAATACATCTTGTGGAAAATAAGCACAAGAAAAACATCATCAGTCATCAAATAAATGTACATTGAAACTAAAATTACATCATAAACATGTATGAGAATAACTTCCCATAATACAATAATGACCATACTAAATGCTATCGAAAAGCAGAGAAACTGGAAACTGTCAGGATGTCAAATAGGAAAACCACTTCTGAACAAATTTTGTCAGGTTGCTAGAATATAAAATTTGCAACCACTCACAGTATAGCACAGGAATTGATCTCTTCACACATTGTCTCATAGAAATAAAATGTAACTTTCACCCAAAGGCCAAAACACAGAGGTTTATAGCAGCATTATTTCCTTTAGTCAAAAAAAGGGAAATCAATTCAGGCTTTTTTCAGGTGAATGGGAAACAAATTATGCTAAATTTTATAATGACAGAACCAAAAAGCAACTCGAGTGAACACAATACAATATTAAGGCATGCAATACCTGGGAATAATCTACCAAAGATAAGAAGGCAATCCTAAAAGCTTATTTATTGCATGATTGAGAAATCAGAGGAAAAAAATGCATTGGTTGCCAGGATAAAACAGGTTTCAGTTGGAACAAAGAGAAGTAGTGTGTTTAATTATAAAAGTGAAGAACGAGAAAGACTTATTTTTGGTAAGAAACGTATCTGTAAATATGGTATATTCATATAGAGTTGATAAAACTATGATAGACTTAATATTTGAACAAAATAATTTAAATAACTGAAGTCTGTATAAGGTACTTTTGAAGTATTAGTGTATTACTTGTGATGTCATACTAGAAATATATAAATAAACTGGAAAATATTCAAGGGATTTCTCTGTGTTCTTTTATTTGTGTTTTTTATTGTGAAAATACTGTACAGAAGGGTTACAATTACATGCACAAGAGGTTGAGTACATTTCTTATCAAACATTGGAGCCTCCTCCTTTGTTTCCCCTTCCCATCTATCCTCCCTCTCCCCCCCAAACAAACCCTGCTCCAAACCACCACATTTGTAAAGTTCGTTTTCGACATAACGACTTGTATGTCTCATTCTATCAATGGGTCCACCTGTATCCCTATTTAATCGATTTGTTTTTTCCCTTCTCCTGTACAAATTATAACAACATCAAATACAATGAAAGCATGGGTTATACCATGGGGGAGGGACATACAAAGCAACAAAGAAATAATTTTATAAATGTGTTAGAAACAATTGCGTGAAAGAAAAATAACATTTGAATCCTTATCTTAGGTTCATTTCCCTAACATCAACTTATCTGACTTTTTCTGCTTGAAAGACATATATTAGTTATGGAAAATAAGGGAAACCATGGGACCTATGTTTCTTTGGGACTGGCTTACTTCACTTATAGAATTCCATTGTGTATATATACCACATTTTCTTGATCCATTCATCTACTGAGAGTCATCATGGTTATTTCCATAGCTTAGCTATGGTAAATAAGGCTTCAATAAACATAGTCATGCTGGTAGCTTTAGTGTGGTCTTTTTTGTGAACATTTGGGTAAATGCCCAAAAGTCGGATTGCTGGGTCATAGGGGAGCTCTATGTGGAGTCATTTATGGAACCTCAATACTACTTTCAAAAGTGGTTGAACAAATTTATACTACCACCAACAATGCAGTAAGGTTTCCTTCTGTCCACATCCCCTCCAGCATCTGTTGTTATTAGAGTTCTTGATTATAGCCATTCTAACTGAGATGAGTTGTTATCTCAATGTTGTATTGATTTGCATTTCTTTTATGGCTAGAGAGGTTGAGCATTTCTTCATGTGTGTATTGGCCATCCTTCTTTCCTCTTCAGAGAAGTTTCTCTTCATGTCTTTAGCCCACTTATTTATTGGGCAGTTGTTTCTTTGAAGATTTGTTGTTGGGGGATTTAATTTTTTGAGTTCCAGGTATATTTTAGATATGAGACACTTGTCCGTTGTATGGCTAGTGAAGATCTTCTCCCAATCTGTGGGCTTTCTTTCTTTGATTTCTTGTGTTTCTGAGTCTCTATTAAGAAAATTTCAGCCCGTGCCAAAGAGAGCTAGGTTTTTTCCTATTCCATCCTGAAATGTTTTCAGAGTGTCTCCTTTGACTCCGAGGACTTTGATGCATTTGGAGTTGATTCTGGTGCAGGGTGATATAAAAGGATCTAGCATTAGTTTTCTACAAGTAGTTAACCGATTTTGCCAGCACCATTTACTGAAGAGGCTGTCTTTCTTCCATTATATTTTTTAGCTCCCTTATGGAAGTTTATATGGCTATAGGTCTGTAGGTTCATTTCTGGGTTTTCAATTTTATTCCATTGGTCCTGAGGTCTGTTCTTGTGCCAGTACCAAGCTGTTTATTTTACTATGGCTTTATGGTAAAGTTTGAAATTTGGTATTTGTATTCTTCCAGCACTGTTCTTTCTGTTGAGGATTGTATTTTTTCTCTGTGTTCTTCTTATAACATCATAAAGATCTATCCTAACCTCGATTGAGTTTAATGATATGTAGAAAACAGAAGTCTATATTGAATGTTTACATTGAAAAATTGTCTGAGTCCAACCTGAGATGAAATATACCTTGCTAATTAGAAGGCAGAATTTTAGAAGACTGATATCCAGGGCCAGATCTAATAGTAAATTCGTGAGAGACAACAAAAACAGAGAAAGCTAGATATAGTGTAATTTCCCTGTTATCTCCCGTTTGTGGAAGCCATAGTTAAGAGATTATTGCTCAAGGAAGGCTTGGCCAAAAGCAAGACATCCTCTGAAAAATAATTTAAAGTGTCAGAGCTTTAGCTTCTTGCACCAGTAGTGCCAAAGGAAAAAAGAAAAGAAGAAAGCAGAAAAGGAAAGGAAAGGATAGAAAAGGAAAACCATTTCCTCTTCATTCTTGTAGTTTCATGTCATTGGATACAAGAATTGAAAGTATTTTTTTCTTACTGGTAGGATTCAGGCCTCTCTAATATGAAAGTATTTATTTCAAAGAATTATTTTATTGTTGCTATTTATTAACTTATTATTTGGCCTTCTTGAATATTGAATCCATGTCTTTGTATATATTAGTCTAGTCCTACGACTGAGCTCTACCCCAACTCTCTTGTATAGTTTTGGAAAATGTTTATGAATTCTTCAATAGATAGCTACTATAATTTTCATCTTATCTTTTCTCTCTTACATTTTCCCTTTTGTATTTTAGTATATGTGTTGAAAACTTTCTTCAATTTTATCTTCTGAACTTAAAATTTTGCTTTTGAGATTACAGAGAAGTCGGTTAATTTTATGACATCTATTAAAATTATATACAGATATATGTATTTCACATGTATTATTGATTCTTAGAGTTCATTGCAATAATCATCACTTTATATGGTCATATGCACATAGCTATTGAGCCATTTTGATTCTCTCCTAAGAATAGCTTCCCTTGTTCTTGCCATGTGAATGGTTACAGTGCTGTTAGTTAATCATGTCCAATTGTAATTATTTGTCCTTTACTATCTATTGGATAATTTGTAGATTTATGGACATATCTAGTTATTACAAATGAGGAAAACCATGCAACATATATTTATTTAAATCTAGCTAATTTCCAGTCTTTCCATTTCCTCCGGAATGGTGTAATGCCATTCTTTCAATGAAAGCACAGAATTCCATCAATGCAACTGAATTGAAGGCCCAGAAATGAATCCACTCCTATGGGAACATAATCATTGATAAGGAAGCCAGAATCACAGGAGGGTAGAAAAACAGCCTCTTCAAAAAAGTGTGCCGGTAGAATTGGCTATACACAGAAAAATGAATTTAGTTCCTTATATATCCTCCTGCACCAGAATCTATTCCAAATGGACCAAAACCTCAATGTCCAGATACTTGGAAATGTTACAGGAAGAGTTAGGGGAAACACGAGGGCTCCTTGGCACAGGTCAAATCTTCCAAAGTAAGTCTGGATAAATTGGATTACATCAAACCTAATCAATCACTTGTCAGACTCAAAAGCCATGGAGACAAAAGTGATAGTATAGCACAGATTTATTAGG
Organism: Dipodomys merriami; assembly: GCF_024711535.1. Lineage (NCBI taxonomy): Eukaryota > Metazoa > Chordata > Mammalia > Rodentia > Heteromyidae > Dipodomys > Dipodomys merriami. The sequence goes on from NW_027206007.1 coordinate 780,904, forward strand.
GAACAAACCTACAGCCAATGCTAAATCCTTACTCCTTTTTCTAACTAGGTTATTTATTGTAAGTTTGCATGAATAAAAGAGTTTTCTGGTGGGGATTACGATGACAGCAACTAATGCTAAGACAGAGATAGCATGTGAAATGTGTTGTAGCAGGAGAAAGGAGGGATTAAGGCAGGGGGCTCTAGTTCAAAGCCTTGGCTTGGTGCAGTTTAGTAAGGTTTAGATGTACAAGGGAGTGAAGGTAAAGCAGGAGTGGTGATAAACAAAAGCACTGGTCTGAAGCCTCAAAATAAAGATCCTTATATATGTGAACCAAACACTCTCTTTCATGAGGTTTTATTTAAATCAACAAGCACAATTTTAGATTTCACCAGAGTGACATGGTGCTTAATTACTGGCAATGTCTGCTATGTCAGGTCATCCAATCTACTATTTCACGGGTTACCCATTAGCCAGATTTCAACACAATCAGTACAATGAGATTGTACAAATGAGACTGCGACTTTTCCCTCTCATGAATTAAAACCCTGTCAAATGATTTCTGTCTTCCAGATGTTTACACAATATTTCTCATGATCTTCTCTACTATTTTGACATCATTATTCATGTTCATACTACTTTTTTGTTGTTTTGTGTGTATATGCCATTGTTAAGGTTTGAACTCAATTTTTAATAGTCTCCCTTGCATTTTTTGCTCATGGCTGATGACATTCTATTCCTTGAGCCATATACTCAACTTCTCCTTCTTGCTGGACAATTGGAGATAAGTTTTCACATTTTTGTCTCCTTAGACAGACCTTGAACTAAAATCTTCAGGTCTTAGGATACTGAGTATCTAGGATTCTACACATGAGCTGCTAACACCAAGCTTTGCTTTACTGGTATTTTAATATGTGGTAGAAGAAAGTGGAGGTATATTTGGGTCAAGTGTGCAATTTTTCACATTCAAGTTTGAATCAACTTGATATAATGTAACTGTTATCGATTTTAATAGTTGAATCAATTAATTTTACACATTCCCACAGAAATATAGTTGAAAACAACAGACATAATTGTTTTCCTAAAGCAAGTAATAGAACCATGAATTTCTTTCATATTAATTTCTTGTTTTATATAAGTTTAATTAACAGACTTCCAACACCAAAAGTAAATATATTAATTGTATAGCACAAGAAGCAAAGTGATTATACTTAAGAAGAGATATTTCATCACTGCCAAAAGATAAGATTTTTAGAAGTCTCACTAAAAAGGAATGTTACATACAGAAATTAATGATTATGATGTAGCTTGGTCATGACACAACATATAAATGAATGTGATTACTTCTCCATTCTTCATAAATGTGTAAATAATAATAGTGTAGCGAGAAGCCAGTGGTTCATGTTTGCAACCCTATCTGCTAAGGAGTCTGAGAACTGAGAATCTTGGTTCAAAGCCAACCTAGGCAGGAAAGTCTGTTAGACTCTTATCACCAATGAGCCACCAGAAAACTGGCAGTGGTTCAAGTGGTAGAGCACTAGTGTTGAGATGAAGAGCTGAGGGACAATGTTCAGGCACTGATTTCAAGCCCCACGACTGACAACAATTAAAAATAAACAGTTAAAAATAAACAAATAATTTTACATAAACGTTAAAATATATATTCTAAAATTTTTTAAATCCTCACTAGATATACTAGTTTATATAAATGTCAAGAAGTGTTTTCTGCTTTTAGTTGACACTGAATCAATTGTGTAAATCAGACATTTCTCACTCAATTCATATTTGTATGTTTATATACTTATATGCCATAAGTATAATGAACTGATTCGTGATAGGCAGTGCTGTTTTAGGAATCTCCTTGACTTTCTAACATTAACACTTCTAGCAGAAAATCGATATGCCCTACAACCTTGACAGAGGTTTCGTCTCATTGGAGCAGAAAAGTATAAGCCATAATCATTGTTTGGAACAACTGTAACATTTTACATGCATTTCACTTAATTTAAGAACCAAAACATTCAAGTCATCATAACCATGCCAGTAACAGCAAGATGTCTTCTGAGCTTTTCAGTATCTTAATAGATGAAAATCTTTAATTATACATATATTTTTTTCTGCCTAACATCCTATATCTTTAGAAGATCTTTTTGTGTAACTCTGTGTTCCTGATTAGAAGATCAGAACAAAGGCAATAATTAAAATAGTGGAGGAAAATACTTGGAAACAATTTAAAAAGCAATCACAGACACTCCTGAGTTCACCTGATGCAATTGGAATATTCGTTAAAGTAACACATTTTGTCATCATTTAAAGAGCAAGAATTCAACTTTAATTAGCAGTGAAGAAGGGAACAGAAATCTTTGTTTGGAGGAGTTCCAGGAAGATGGCAGAGGAGAAGCTGGAGGCTAAACAAGTTCTCGCATAGAAAGCAGTTTTAGTGTTCCAGTGAACAATCCTAAGCCAGAGAATCATACCAAGTCTGCCATCACAGTACAGAGAGTTAGGCCAGAGAGGGAAAATCCAGGCAAGGAGATAGATCTGAGCACTTGCCAGCAGCCGCGGCTGCGGCTGGAGCTACAGTGAGGGCGGCCATTGCCGCCATACCTGCAGGACAGAGAGTCCCAAATGAAGGAGCCAGACACGGCGGGTGAACGGATTCTACTCAATACCAGCAAGAACTGAAAAGGAGCAGGCATCTTCATCCTGTAGTTTGCAGACCAGAGAGGACACAGGAACCAAGACTTGGTGTGAGTAGAAGTCTCACATCCTCACTCCTTCTCAGGGAGCAGAGGAGGGAAAGCCACCCCTCCCCCCACACTACTGGAGATCTCCAACTTTGATACTGACAAAAGCCCAGCTGAGCAGCTAGCTCCAACTCAGGCCTTGGAAGAAAAGTAGAGTCATTTAGCAGGTTACAAGAACATAACCTGACCTGCCACACTCAGCTCCACCCAGGGAAAAGTCACCCAGCCGGTGTCACCAGCCCAAGGAGTGGCTTTCTTCACTGGGTAAACAGAGCCAGGGGCTTCACCTACATACAGCAGCCTTGTCAATCAATGGAAAGTCAGTAAACATAAACCCTGAGTATGGCTCCAGGCTGGACTCTGTGAGTGTCTCACAAGCTAGCCCCTCTGTGAAATGCTACTGTTTGCTGAAAGGCCTCAACTATACCCAGAACCTAGCCTCATCACAGCATTTCCAAACCAAACAGCTATCTCCCTCTTTTCTGATACTCAAAGCATATCTCCTTCCCATTGAACTAGCCTGGGTGGAAGAACACAAAATCCTGGGTAAAGCAAAGCATTTTGAGGTCTGCTCAAACAGTCTGACTTAAGAAACCAACCAAGTCACAAGAAAATCAAACACCACATGCAGACCAGACACTCCAACAAGAGAGTGGTTATGGACAAACGGAAGATACAGGATCTTCCTATCCTGCCCCCCCCTCAAAAAAAAAAAAAGTCAAGAACTTTTTTTTGGTCCATTGTATAAAATATTTTTTTCTAAAACTTTTTTTAAATTTTTCTGTTTAAAAAATTATTTTCTAGTAACTTTTTTTGCTTCCTCTTACAATTTTTATTTTAGGGGTATATGTGTGTGTGCATTTTTCTTTCTTTTTTTCTTTTTAAAAATTTTATTTTTTTTTGTTTTTTGTTTAGCTCTACTGAACTTTTGATCTTTTTTTTTCTTTCTCATTATTTTCACCCTTTCTTCTCTTTCGTTATTCTTTGTGTGACTTATTTGATGTTCTGCACATCCTCAGATGTACCCATAGTCGATTATTAGACCTTATCCCCCATTGTGTACACACTTAATCCAGAAATTTATGATTCAATTCAAACCTCTTAGACTTAAATTCCTTAATAGCAGTACTACTTCTTTATACCTATATAATATTTTAAGCATTTTTTGTAAGTTTTTCATATCTCCTTTATATCCCTCCCCTTCTCTCATTTTATCCACGTTCCTCTCAGAACATTTTGTTTTAAATTTGCATAATTTTTAAGCATGGCACATTTTAATTTATAATTTTTTTCTTTTCTATTTTTTCTTGTCTCTTTTTTCTCTTACTCTTTCTTCTTTTTTTCCTCTCTCTCTCAACTTTCATTCTATCCAACCTATTTCTGGCTTTGAGATTAGAACTTAGTTAATTTAACTCTCCCTGTGCCTTCCCACATCCCTCTATTCCTATTTTTACCAACATCTCTCCCTAAAACTAATAATTTCTGGTTTGCCTAATTCTTCTTTGCGATTTGTAGCCCATTAATATATAGTTGTTTCATGTTGAACTAGATTGTATCTGTGGACTTTTGACTGTGCAACTACAGACTTTGGTTGATGCTTGCCTTAATATAGTGTTCTAGCACAAAACTGGTGTTACTTTCATCCCAAATGGGCAGAGTAAGCCAGAAAAATGGCAAGTCCGGGTATCTCAACTCCCACTCATGATAATCAAGGGACAGAACAGATAATGAATAATCCAGAGGAGACTTCCCAAATAGCTCTATAAACATTGCTGGTAAACATGGTAAATGAAAAGACTGAAAACTCACAAAGGACTCTGTATGAGCGTGATAGGGAGAGAGAGGAGGCAAACCAAAGGTTAATACAGGAATATCATGAACATGAGGAAGCTACTCAAAAATTGATACAGGAATTTCGTGAGCAGCTTGAGAACACTCAAAGAGAAAGGAAGGAATGGCATGAGCAGGCTGATTACACTCAAAGAGAACTACAAGAATTGTGTGAAAGTGAGGAAGCTAATCAAAGAGTAATACAGGAATTGAGAGAGCAGGATGAGAATACACCAAATCACTAAAGGCATTCATGGAATCCATTACCAAAGAGCTGAAGTATGTCAGGGAGACCGCAAAGGGAATGCTGAATGGAACCCAACAGAAGGAATGGGTGTTCAAGGAAACCATAACCAATCAACTAAGTGATTTGAGAATAAACACTGAACACCAAATTAAGGAAGTGAAGTTCATACAAGATCTAAAACAAAGCTTCAACAAAGAATTTTAAGCCATCAAAGCTGACCAATTAGAAGGAAAAGAAATAATGAGATGTACAAGTCGTTATGTCGAAAACGAACTTTACAATTTTGGTGTGGGGTTGCGGGGGAGGATTTTGTGGGGGGGTGAAGATCAGAAGGCATGGGAAGGGGAAACAAATGCATAGGCTACAATGCATGATTATAAATGTACTCATTACCTTGCCCATGTAATTGTAATCCCTTTGTACAGTATTTTCACTTTGTTTGGAGATGGCTTGACTTTGAACAATCCAACATACACATGATAGATTTATCATGTTTTTAAATGTAGTTGCCAAAATAATAGAGAACAAAACCGAAAGGCTAGAAAACATCTAATCCAAAGCAGTAAACTTTTGTCTATAAAATAATTGTGAAGGTCTGTCTCTTTGAAAGTCAGGCCCCCAAAGTGTGAAAATGTACTTCCTTTAGTTTGAACAATAAAACACTTAAAAATCGTCTGATAATGTTTTACGTATCTTGCCTTGGACTTCTCATGGTGGAGAAGAAGAAAGGTATGAAAAAGTTCAAGACTGAGTATTCCCCAGATCATTATTATTTATCAGCTATAGCAATGGAAGTAGCCTTGTTACTCCTAGTATCATATTTGTTTACATTTAGAAGTATTATTTGTTGCTGGGTTATAAGCTGCAAACCCTTGATTATTAATAAAATCATTTCCTGAGAGGAATGTTGCTGTGTAAAGAAACCTAAAATATCAAAGACGGCCTAGTGGAAACTACTTTCTAGCTATATCACAATCTGAAGTTGCAGATATTGTTTCCCATTGTATCAGGAAATTCATTTTTGTTATCTTCTTTTTCACCAGCTAGTGATTCTATAACATCCTATACCATCCTTGGATTGCTATATCTTTACTGGATTCTCTAATTTCTGTTGGAATGTTAGGAAAAATGGAAAATTGAGTTCCTGTTTCTGTATTTTTATATTAAGGTAATACTAGTGAGTTTTCTTTGTCTTTTTTCTTAGATAATAAAGAGGAACTTATTTCATATGCTGCTCCTATTGACTATTAATTTACATATGTTCTTCAAAGAAATATCTTATTCAGGTAAAAATTTATATAGCATTAGAAGATATAAAAATACTTACTATTCAGACTCATTGTAGCATTAACATTGTAGCATTAACAAATATGCTCCCTGTATCTGTTGGATATGTTTTCACTTCAGTTATAGTCTCCTTTGAATTATGAACGGCTATCGCTTAATATAATCCAGTTTATTCTTGCATTTCTTTAGCCACTAATGCTTTCCATGTCAAATTTTTAGAAACCTTTACTGATGCAATGTCATGAAATTTTACATTTGTGTTTTATAGGTTTTCACATCTCACATTTAGTTTGATAATCATTTTTTATTTTAAATTTTTGTATAAGGATGGAGGTTGGACGGGTGCCTGAGGCTCATTATCAGTAAATCCTCAGATCTGAGGATCACAGTTTAAAGCCAGCCCGGGCAGGAATGTCCATGAGACTCTTATATCCAATAAACCACTAGAAAAAACAGATCTGGTGCTGTGACTCAAGCGGTAGGTCACTCTCTTTGAGTGGAAGAGCACACAGACAGCGCCTAAGCCCAGAGTTCAAGCCCCATGAATAACAAAAAAAAAAACAAAAACAAAATTGGATTGAGGTAGTAGTCTAAGATCATTCTTTAAATCTCGAGAGACAATAGTGCCAATATACCCATTTAAGATTCTATTTTTATTTCATAAAATCATAGGATCGTTTTCAAAATCTGTTGACCATAAAATTGAGAATTTATTTTTGACAAATCTTACATTCTTCTATGTGTCTGCTATTGTAGTAGAACTATGTTGTCTTCACTACTAAACATGGTAAAAAGATTCAAAGCTAGTATGAAGCCTGAAGCTACACAATTTTACAAGATTGTTCTGACTGACCTGTTTTCCTTGAATTTACATACGAGTTTATTGAGCAGGTGGACCAATATTCTACAGAGATATCTAGATGTTTGATAGTCACTCATAATTTCACCTTGGAAAAACACAAGACCCCAGATATTATATATAGAGAAATGTCTTTAGAGGATACTTGAAACAACTAAAATTAATTTAGGAATGAGTTAAGATTTAGATAATGCTGTAGCATAATAAATCTGAATGATAACCACTTGAGCTGTACAACAGAGGAGAGTGAGAGGGGAAAGAATGATGGACCATGTAGGAGCTATATGTCATTGCTATTTTGTTTCAAAAAACAGAAAGAATTCAGAGAATATAAGGAGAAAAGTAAAGTGTCCTGGGTCAAGTTTCTTTTTAATCCATCAAATAGTCTGGACCAAAAGTCAGTGAAAATGGGAAAAAATAAAATAGAAAATAAAGCATTGTATATACCTGTTACAATGTAAGGAAATTGTAATAGGAATATGACAATTAATTCACAAAGAAATAAGAGAAAGATTAGCTAAACTCTAAAGGGAAAAACAATGAAGAGAGAAAAGAAGCAAAATAAAACCTTTATCAATAACAAACACAAGAGTTTGGAAGTGGAAAGGCAGTGGGAATATTCTATGTAACAATAAAAATTGCTAGCGTGGATAGAATATGGATCACATTTTATTATATATAATTTTGAAAAAGCATACTAGGAATGAAAGATTGAAACTCATGGTTTAAAACACTATTTGGTTTATAACTAGGCAGTATTGCTCAGTGGTAAACCATTGGCTTTGCATATGTGAAGCAATGGTGTGATCTCCCATGCATTACAAAGTACACACAAAGAACACACACACAAAAACCACATAAACACGCCACATACACACATTTGGAATATTGATATTATCATATTAAAGGGTGGAAATTATCACAAATAGTAAAAGTATGTTGATATATGAAATCATAATATTGCTCATACTATTTAAAAGTTCAGTAGAAATAAAATAATCACAATATACTTGGATTTTAATAGATTAGGTAAATTGAAAATTAATAGAATAAAAGAGAATATTTGCAATTAAGTTTAAATAATTAACATTTTGAAACATGTGTCCTTTTATTTTGACAAAAGATTGATGTTACTGGTGTTTTAACCCAAGATTTAGAATATGATAGGGAGGTGCCCTATATAACACTAGCGACGGCTATATCTCTAATCAATTCACTCTGAATAGTTTTATAATAAGGTGACAGAGTTTCTCAGTATCTCCTGAATTACAAACCCTATTTACACTTTCCAACATAGCTAGAAAATGGATGTCACAAATCACCATGCTGAACTCAAACTATTTTTTTAATTCAAGTAAAAATACTTCCAAAAAGTGACCAAGTAATGAAGCCTTGCTTTTTTTTTGGGGTGGGGGGTCCATTCGTGGAGCCTGAACTCTGGGCCTGGGCGCTGTCTCTCAGCTCTTCAGCTCAAGGCTAGCGCTCTACCACTTGAGCCACAGTGCCACTTCCGGGTTTTTTCTGTTTGCTTGTGTGGTGCTGAGGAATTGAAGCCAGGGCCTCATGCATGCGAGGCAAGCACTCTACCACTGAGCCACCATCCCAGCCCAATGAAGCCTTTCTTAATACATTATGTGCTTCTTGAAAAACAGTATTTGTTACCTGGACAAATATGTTTATAATTATAAGAAAATAAATTTATTTCAAATCATTAACCATATAAAAATTAAGAAAACAATTTTTAAATAGTCACATGTTAAATATTATAAAAGCAAAATATATGTGTGTGAATAATTTACATGTGTAAAAATCATGCAAAAATAAATTAACTAATCCTACAACTCTGAAATAAATGAATTACACTAAAGACACAAAAGAAAACATTTAAGCCCAAAATTTCAAATTTAGAAAATAAAATGATGTGTACTCTTAAGTTGACTTAATTAAGTGTAAATCCTCTCTATATCAATTTTATAATAAAAATGAATTAAGAAAGAAAGCAAAAGTACCTATGGATCACTAGCAACAGCAAAAGCATAACTAATTCTTGTTTAGAGTGTACTAAAAAATCAATGGAAGAGATAACAAAGTTCCTTCCCTAAGAAATGTACTCATAACCTTACCTTATTCATGTACCTGTAACCCCTGTGTACATTACCATTAAAATAAAAATAAATTGAAATGAAATACAAATCAAATGATATACCAATTAAGAATTCTTAGAAGCCATTGGTTAAAAACTTTATAAAAAACTGCCCTAAATACCCAAGGAATATAGCTTGATGATACTAATTAAATACTTCAACTTCAGCAGAAAAGCAAAAAGTTTAAAAACTGTTAAAAAGTAAAGTAATAAATCAGAATGTATTACTATTAATAATTATCATAAGATGAATTTATAGTGGTAGGCAAATATGTAAGAAATGAGGCAATTTGCTATTCATTTCCACTTAATAAGTGAGAAAGAATTTTCTAGGTCTTTTTAAATTATCATAAGTTTAATGAAGAAACTATTCTTTCACATCATATGATAATCAGATAAAGCTGATATTAAAGCAAAGAACAGATTTTACTAATTTTTAAATTTAATTTAATTTTACTTGTGAACATACTGTACAGAGGGGTTACAATTACATGGGCAGGATAATGTGTACATTTCTTATCAAGCATTGCAGTCTCCTCCTTTGTTTACCCTTCACATCCCTTCCCAGTCTCCCCCCTCCCAATCCCAATCCCAATCCTTCCCCTCCCCCCGCTCCCCCCCCCCCCCCGGCACCGACGTTGTAAAGCTCGTTTTGGACATGACAACTTGTACTTCTCATTGTTGCAAAAGGTCCACCTGTATCCTTAAACGACTTGTTTTTCCCCATCTCCTCCACAAGTTATAATGATATCAAATATAAGGAAAGCAGGGGTTATACTGTGGGGGAGGGACATACAAAGCAACAAATAAGTAATCTTATAAATGTGTTAGAAACACATGTATGAAAGAAAAAAATATTTGTTAGGAAATGGAAAAACTTGGAAAAAATTATATTAAGTGAAGTAAGCCAGGCCCAAAGAAACATAGGTCCTATGGTTTCCCTTATTTGCAATATCTAGTATATGTGGGATTCAAGCGGAAAAGGTAAGATAATGTGATGTTAAGAGAATGAACATTTAGATATGTATTTTAATGTACTAAGTTTTTGAATGTTCACATATATACTTATTTTGGTTGTGGGAAATTGTGGTATTTCAACTCTGGGTATATTTTTCTAGCTAGGCTGGCGTCATATCATTGGCTACTTTTAGAATAGGTGTTTCCTTTCCACAAGAACTTGCACCTGATCTGTCCTTTAGCCTTCCCATCATCAATGGCATCTGAGATGAACACCAACTTGTCTAGCCTGCTATCGTGACTGGCCTGGATCCCCAGTCCTTCCAATCATAGTAACTAGATAGTGAAGGATGGTGGAAATGATCCAATGCACCCAGCTATAGATTGAGAAGGAATTCCACTAAACTTTTGGCCTGGGTTCTGTTCTCAAGCCTCCTAAGTAGTTAAGAGTACAGATGGGAGCCTCTGCTGCCAAGCAGTAACAGTATTTTTAAAGCAATTAGACATATATAAGACTTAGGCTTGTGATTACCTCAGGAAATGAATAAAAGAGCAGTGAAGCATAGAGGACAGGCAGAATTTTGATTAGCTACTCAGAGGCTGAATAAGCTTAGCTAGCTACTCAGGAGTCTGAGATCTGATGACCAGTGTTCAAAGCCATTCCAATCATTAATATACAAGTGATTATCTAAAAAAAAACAGAAGTGGCTGAAGTGGTAGCCCACTATCGTTGGGCACAGAAGCTGAGGAATAGTTGCCAGGGACTATCAAGCCTCAAGAATGATGAATGCATGCATAAGCACATGCACATGTGCGTTTGCATACTCGCATGCACATGAACACACACACAAATGAGTATTTCAATGTGAAGTTCTTTAATTTTTTACTTTGCTGTACTTTATTTCCCTGCATTAGTCCACAAATTAACAAAATCAGCTAAGGACCTATTTACATAAAATTCAGCATGTTTCTCTAAAATCTACTCTCTTTTTGGAAGCCTGCTTTTATTTGACACCAAAGTAAATTATTCAGGAAGTCAATTCATCACTCTTAAGTCCATAGTATTAGATGATTGCTTAGGTTCTTCCTAGCAATATGATTTTGTGAAATCCTGCATCAAGCAATATATTTCTTTCCCTAGAAGTGAAGCCTCTGTCAAACAATTAATAATAGGTTCTTCTCCTCCTGACATGCATCTGTACTTATATTATCTTCATATATTTCATGATCTGTGTATGACAAAGACTACCATGAAAGTAAAAACAAAACAACCTTCTCAGTGCTTAGCATTTTTATATCATTCATGGATATGAAGGTGTTTAAATGTAACTGAAGTTGTTTGGAATAAATAATGTTCATCCTGACTATCTTGAGAAAGAAGAATTGGTTTCTCAGCACTTTAGGTAAGAACTTCAGGGAAAGAAACAAAAGGAAAAGTGAGGAAAAACTCAACACATACATTCAAATGAAACAAAACAAGACAAGAAAACACAAATTAATTCAGTACTCAAGAACCTGCAGGAAATGCAAAGATTTAAAAACAATCAGCTATGACAAGCTTATGAAAATCCTGACGACTTGGAAGTGAACTGTTGTGAGAACAGTGGCTAAAGCCCAGACTAGATTGAAAGATCTGTACATAATACCATGTACTTATTATTCTAAATTCAAGGAAGAATAACATCAAATGGACTGAGGCCAAAATCATACACAGTAGGAAGCCAGTTTCTATCTGAAAAATAATCAGGACAATTTAGGGCTGGCACATGACAAAGTGATAAGAACACCCATTTAGGGGGCACAAGACACTGAATTCAAACTGTAATATTAGGGGTATTAAAGAAAAAAAAGGTATGATTTTAAATAATTGGAATAAGTGTAACAATTGAGTATTTGAGTTGAGAAAAATTCATGAAAGATATAGAATGAACCCACGTTCCAATGCTTTCTACTTAAGTGATATTGTTTAGTGGTACTTCAGACAAAACAGAGTTACCTTGCAAATGAGCATGGATGTGCATTTGGATGATGGAAATACTCTACTTACACAGGTGTAAATTAAATAGATTTTTTTGGGTAGATTGTAGTTCTTGAACTAAGAGCCTGGGTGAGGTCCCTGAGCTTTTTTCTCAAGGCTACCCCTCTATTACTTTGAGCCACAGTTCCAATTCTGATTGTCTGTTGGTTGTATGGAGATAAGAGGCTCATGGACTTTCCTGCCCAGGATGGCTTTAAACCATGTTCATCAGATCTCAGCCTCCGGAGTAACCAGAATTCCAGGCATGAACCGTCGATGTTTTTAATAATTTAGTAAATTGTATAGTTACAGAAGTTATAAATTATCATTGTAACCTGTGTAATATATGTATGTATGTATATATCAATACATATGTATAGAAATAGTTTAACGTATTTTTGTATCTACAGTACATATATGAAATAATCCTTCATTATAAAATAAAACGGAAACAAAAGTGAATGAGAAACAAAACAAAGGGAATTGTTACAGGTTTTTTTTGTTGAATGAAATATGAATCAGTTTGGGAAAACCATCTCTACTTTAACAAAATGGGTAATTGCTATTAATTCCTATCCATCTATTTGCCCATGTTGTGCATCCTCACACATGAGTGTCAAAATCAAACCACACTTTTTGTCTGTATTTAACTCGTCTGTTATAATTTAGGGGATAGATGAAGTAATCAAATAAAGATTAAAATAATAGTAAGTGAGTCTATGAGTTAGAGCTGAAAAAGATTTTAAATATGATACTAATTAATTGCATATTTCTTATTTTTACTCTGTTGTTATGTATCTCATTCTCACATTAGGAAAGTACATCGAAGTTTCTCACTAAATTTATGTAATTATTAAAAATATATTGAAAGAATATGGGCACAGTGTGGTCTTAGCTTATTGAGTCCTGTATGGGTTAGTGTGTTTTTGAGGACTTGCAATACTTTGTGATGGAGATGAAGGGAAGGATGTGTTTATTCTGTAAAACTGGCTAGAGGATTGCTCCCAGAAAGATAGTGATGAATTCTTCCAAAAAGTTACAGTTAAATCACTTTCACAACCATGCTCATTACTGCACTATTCACCATAGCCAAGTTATGGAAACAGCCAAGATGCCCTTTGGCGAAGGGATGGTTGGAGTAAGTGTGTCATATATACACAATTGGATTGCACCTATCCATTATGAGGACTGTTACATTATTTGCAAAGAAATGGATAGATCTAAAAATATGTTAAGTAAACGAAGTCAGAGCCAGACACAGAAAGGACCCATGTTCTGTCGCGTACTTGGAAGCCAGAATTTTATGCAAGTTAAACAACAGTATTAACCAAAGTTTTCATTTTTCACAGCAGTATTTAAAACGCGTAATTTCCTACAAAATTGAATTTTTAATCCAAAAACGTGAGTCCAAGAAAACTATCAATTGGAAGATGTGAGGGGAAGTCAAAGGGAAAGAATAAAGAGAGTTATGGAGTATGACTGAAGATATTGTATTCAATGAAAATAATATGAAACTAGAAAAAATTAAAGTTCTGTGAGGTTTGCAAGGGTAGGGAAAAGTTATATAAAGATCAATTTTACTTAAAAAACTAACTTTTTCAATGGAAATTCCCGTGTACACCTAGTTAAGATAATAAAAATATAATTGAAAATAATGGAGATATTTAATCTTAAACTGTGTTCTCTTAAACCATTAGTCAATATAATAGTTTCCTCCTCAGAAATTCTCTTTGCAGGTATTTTCCTCATAGTGACAGACAAGTGATCAATGCAATGAATATCAATACATCACATTGCACATATAAAATCACAGTAAAAATGTTAGAATTCATCACATTATAAAATAACAGGTAGAATTTGCCAAATGCTAATTGATTGTTTTTCCAAGTACTTTACTTATGGTATATAATTTAATCCTCACAATAATCGCATAAAGTGGAGCTCTATACATTTTTAATTCTCAGATGATGATATTGAAGTCTTCAGAGTTAGAATTACTAGTAGAACATTGCACACCTTGTAAGTGTTAGCCTGTGGTTCATCTCCCACTGTATCAATTAACCTCATACTATTTTAAGTCTAAAATACCAGCACTTAGTCTATTAATTCTAGGAAAATTTCCCATAATTATTGTGTACACTCATAATATTTCACTTTATCTTTGTTAGAAAATAGGAAACTGTAATATGAAAACTCAAAATTCATAATCAATGCATACCTACCTGGTGAAAGGAACTGCTATAGTATAACATTCTTGATATCTAGCTCAAAATAGTAGAAATCATATTTTATCCCTTCACTCAACACTGCACGGCCTGGGGAACCTATCTCTGTTTAACACTCTCTTACTGAAAGAATGACCTCCCCAATTCCTGATGGAAACATTATGCAGGTCTTATGGACCAATCATTTCCACATTGTAGCTCAACTAAGTTGTTTACCATTAGAAGTATTTTGATTGCTTTTTATACCCAACATTTTGAGAGAAATGCTATTAAAGCAAGTCTGATATAAAAATCAACTTTGACCATAGATAAATATTTTACCTTTCCTATACCCAAAAATGCACTCTGACCTATCATTAATGTTAGGAATCAGAGGTTAAAAATCATAGACACCAAGAGCTAAGTATGAATTAAAGACTCTCCAACTTGTGAACTACTATTGGTTTAAAAATACATGAAGGTCTGGGAAGGTGGTTCAGTGGTAGAGCGCTTGCCTTGCATGCATGAGGCCCTGGGTTCAATTCCTCAGCACCACCCAACCAAAAAGAAAAAAGCTAGAACTGACGCTGTGGCTCAAGTGATAGAGCATTAGACTTGAGCTGAAGAGCTGAGGGACAGCACCCAGAGTTCAGGCAACACTACTGGGCCCCATCCCCTAAAAAAAGACATCAATACTACCAAATTATTTCAAAATTTCTTATGATACTGAAGATTCAATTATAAACTATGAACACTTGAAAATAACTCATTTTCTTTGGAGTAGAACACAAAACACACGATTAATCCTAATCATTTTAAAAGGCCTTTATTTATACTACAAATTCACTCTGATAACTACAAAGATTCTAAATTTAACTAAAGCACAGTGACACAAAAAATAATTTAACTGCATCATCTACATTCAAAGGACTGTGCTAATAGAAAGCAAATTTATACTAATAATTAGGTTACTCAATTCACTTACATTATTTTATTCTATTTCTTTTAGTTTCATAAAAACTGGCTTACCATAAAATGAAGCATAAAAAGCCTATATACCCACTTACATTTTCAGATCTTAATAATATTTATTTCAGAAATGTCTTTAGTTGTATAGTCAATGAACTAAAATAATACTAAAATAGTTAATTGGTTTTCAAATTTGCAAGACTCACTCTGGGATGTTATTTATATTGTAAATGATATTCAAAATGCCTTATTTGTTAAAGTTGTGACAGTTACTCCCACAAAAGAACTATTAATGAAGAAATCTTTGTATGTACAAAACAACTTCAAATGCATCCACAATCTGGAGGTGACACATGTTTATGGTTTTATTTGAAATATATATCTAACAAGCATAGCCACAATACTGATTTTCAGTCAATATGATGGGATATTCAAACCTTAAATATACGGGGTTTATTATCTTAGTGTGAATAGATACGATCTTACAAAGAAAGTTATTTTCAACAGAAATCCGGAAAGAGTTTATCCACCTTGAGTTTCCCAGAAATAATCAAAGAGAAATAACTATTTGGTCAAGTCGGTCAAAATCACTCCATGAGTATTTCTTCAAAATATAACCAATTTAAGAGGTCAAATAAATATTTTGTACGGACAGTCATCTTACAG
This sequence comes from Dipodomys merriami, assembly GCF_024711535.1. Lineage (NCBI taxonomy): Eukaryota > Metazoa > Chordata > Mammalia > Rodentia > Heteromyidae > Dipodomys > Dipodomys merriami. The sequence continues at coordinate 796,809 of NW_027206007.1, forward strand.
CAATAACTTACTGCCTAATTATATGTGTATCTTTTTACCTAACATATACTAAGTGCTGAAAATGATCTCTTTTATCTAACATATTGTTGTAAATGCTTTGATTATGATGATGTTATAAACAAATGAAATGTACAGAAGGGTGGTTCCACTGAAATGACAGGACACAACACTGATAATTAAAAACCATTGCGACACACCTCTTTTCAGCCTCACCCTTTTCATATTGGCAAGCAACATTGCAACAGCACACACACACACACACACACACACACATAAACACACATGTGTGCACATGTACACACATATACACGCATGCCAAATTCAGGGTTTATTGTACAAAAAGTTCAAATAAAATATTAGTGATTAGGACAAATGATAATTTGCCTCATTACAAAATAATACATAATACATTCACCATGGTTGTTACATTTTACCTGCCCCTCCACATGTGACCACTTAATTTATTTTAGGTAATTAATTAACTAATTCATTCCTTCATTAATTAAATACTAATACTAGAGCTTGAACTCAGGGCCTAGCTCTGTCCCAGAATTTGTTATGTTTTTTTTTGTTTGTTTTGTTTTCTCAAGGGTAGCATTTTACTGCTTGTACCACAGCTCCATTTCTAGCTTTTGCTGGTTACTTTCAAACGAGAATCTAATGGACTTTTTTTCTTGGTCTGGTTTCAAACCACAATCATCAGACTTCGTCTTTCTGATTAGCTAGGAATAAAGACATGAGCCACCAGTGTGGCTCCTACTTTTTCCTATGCTTATCTATTGCACATACTTAGATAGCAATTTTAATATTGAGAGTATATAAGCAAGTTGTATAGTGATTATATTGCTCTGTCAGAAATTCAAGTTACTAATGTAAATTTCTTCTTAAGACCATACACAAAAAATACTTAAGTAGAAATATGATGTTTGTGTGTATGTGTGTGTGTGTGTGTGTGTGTGTGTGTGTGTGTGTGTGTGTGTGTGCTGTTGCAATATGTTTCACATATAAGCACTGTGCAGGGGTGTCCAGCCATTCACAGTTATGTCATTAATATCTGCCTTGAGATACCAACTCATGGACAATGTCTAAGTGTCCACTCTATGCTTCCCAATGAAGAGGGTATACTCACCCTCATCCCTAGTATTGATATGAGGGGCCTGTTTGGAAAGTTGACTCCGCACTGTAGTAAACTGCAAGAAAAGCACTCTACCACTGAGCCACCTTCCCAACCCAAGGATTAAGATTCTTGTCTGTAATTTGGTCAAAGCTATGTCTCTTTTTATAGGCCAATATAAATATATTTACTTAATTCCAGTAAATACATAAATTCTACTTCCATCTTTTTTAACAAATAAAAAATAAAATTGTTTGCTTTGTAAATTGATCAGAAGCATGGATTTTGTGGCTAGTTAGGTCATTGCACATCTGTATCTCTCTTCCTCTCTCTCTTTCATGATTCTCATAGATTACATGGTTGCTCCATAATTATCCCAATTTATTTTCCTTTTATATTTTTGGTTGCATCATTTCACTTTCTGCTCTGCCATTTCCCAAATCAGCACCACATAAACAGAACCACAGAAGTGATTTTGTGGCTCATGTTGTAGAGCGTTTGCCTTGATTTGAAGAGCTCAAGGACGGTGCCTAAGCCCAGAGTCCAGGCCCCACAACTAATTTTTAAAAACGAATCTAAATCCTTGATAAGTCTAGGAACAGATCTGACTGAAATCAGTTGAATCACCCTTTTCCTGCACAATGAAAGAGAAGGTCCAGGCTAGGAAAGCAGCTAGAAAAGACGGACAGATTGTACCTGTGACAAAACTTTGTGGAAAATGGTATCGAGGATTAGTTACTGGTGATCCATTTGCATTGGAAGTATGATGCTGAACTATTGTTTGCTGATTCTGAACTATTGCTTTGATCATTATATTATCCAAGAAGAAAAAATGAAATTTAATTATATCAAAGGACTACTAATGCATGTTGGCTCCTCATTAAGCATCTTCAATCATCAAAATCACCTGAAGACAATAGATAGGCCTACTTTTTTAGATGAAAACAAGTGTCTTTTAAAAAACAAGGAATTTAAGTAGTCACGCAAAGGGCTTCTATTTTACTACTGAATTATACATTTTTTTCTAATGTTGGGTACCAATAAATAATGGATATATTAAAAAGCTCTTAAAGCTCATATATTGAATAGTAAGTTCTCTTATACTATACCATGGTATTTCCCAAATCATTTACATAGAAGGCATTGTTTCCTATTTTCTCATTCCTAGAATAAGCTACACATGAAGACACCACTGGTCCTCATTTTCAGTCTGTGCATTTGAATACGGAGGAAAATCTTTCCTCTGCTCACTATCAATTCACTACTCTCCAGTTAGAATAATTTAAAATAGTAAAAATGGAAAAAGAGAAAATAAATCATGGTGAAAAAACATATGCAGAAAATTCACCGGATTTTTCTGAACATTTCAACCAATGTTAATTGTTGGGGAAATACATGGACACCTCATTCCCACTGGTATAAAAGTTTCTGGTTAGGCAATTCTGATAAAGACAAGGAACAAGATTAAAACGTGAGGAATGGTATCAATTGCAAGAAAATAATGGAGAAGATTCCATGCAAATTTCTTCTTTGGGATGCCAAAATTAATCGGCTTACTACAGTGCTGAGACTACTTTGCAAAAAGGGCATGCATATGTATACTAGGATGAGGTAAGTATACCCCTCTTCATTGGGAAGCCTAGAGTGGACATTTAGACATTGTCCATGAGTTGGTAGCTCAAGGCAGATATTCATGCAATAACTTTGAATGGCTTGGCACTCCTGCACAGTGCTTATATGTTGAATAATACCAGAATGGATCTTTCTTACTTCATAATGAAGGAGATACCAATCCCCAAACTAAAGGACTCTTGACCGCCCCCTTGCCTTTTGCTGCTGGGAATAGAAATAGGCAAGATACGCTGTATCTCCTTCTGTTGAACCATTGTATTAAACCGGGTCTGAGGAACAAGTTGGAAGAAACTACATTTGATATTGCCAAAAGGATAAGTGTGAATCATGACCTCTTTGAAGTTGTGGAAGGGTGTACTATTTATTTCCTACGTAGTAATGGTTTGGTTAAGTTTCTTACATTTCAAAAGTGCCAGTCCATCCTTTTGTCCCTACAAATTATTTTCATAATACAAAATAACAGCAATATCTTAATTTAAAAATTCATAGATTCCATGGTATATTCCACGTGAATTGCCTGACTTTGATGTCAAAATGGATTCAAGAGTTGTTTGTCCAACTAAATTTTTTCATTTTTATGAATAAAGTTCCCAATGCTGTCTTTATAAGAATCTTTTAAAACATTCTTTTGTCATGACTTCTACAATCTCCATAGAGGCAAACCTGAAGTCTATATATTAAATATTCTAATCATCATATGAAATAATTAGGAAGGGCAAATCAATAGAAACAATGAAAACTATGTCAAACACAATGAACAGGACAATTACCCATCAAACAGATGCTTATCATCTTTGAGAACAACAGTCTGAGAATGGGCAGAATTACTGACAGGACAATGTTTGAATTCAAACGAAAGGGGAAAACCCTTAAAATAGTGAAAGGCAAACATGCACCAATATGTCATGCCTGTTATCCTAGATGCTCAGAATGCTCATTAGTGGCTAAAGAAAAGCAAGAATGAACTGGATAACATCAAATGATAACCTTTCATAATTCAAAGGACACTATAACAGAAGTGAAAATATATCCACCAGATACAGGGGACACATTTGATAATGCTACAATGATCCAAGTCTTAAGTATTTTATATCTTATAATTATTTCTATATATTATTTGGGGAGTCCAGTCATTGGGCTTGAACTCTGGGCCTGGGCGCTGTCTCTCAGCTCTTTAGCTCAAGGCTAGTGCTCTACCACTTGAGCCACAGTGCCTCTTGCTGATTTTTTCTTTTTGCTTATGTGGTGCCGAGGAATCGAACCCAGGGCCTCAAGAATGCAAGGCAAGTGCTCTGCAATTAAGCCACCTTTCTAGCCATAATTCTATATATTTTTTTCTGAATACTATATTTCTTTTTTTAATTGTGAAAATACTGTACAGAGGGCTTACAATTATATGAGCAAAGTAATGAGTACATTTCTTATCAAGAATTGTTGCCTCCTCTCCAGTTGCCATTTCACATTCTCATTCCCCCACCAGGTGTTCCCCTACCCCCCCCCCCCCAAGGCCAAAATTGAAAAGTTCATTTTTCAAAATAATGACTTGTATAGCTCATTGTTGCAATGGGTCCATCTGTATCCCTATTTAAACGATTTGTTTTTTCCCTTCCCCTCCACAAATTATACCAACATAAAATACAGTTAAAACAGGGGTTATACTGTTGGGGAGGGACATGCAAAGCAACAAAGAAATCATCTTATAAATGTTATATTGGGGTTCATTTCACCTAATATCTACTTATCTGATGGTTTCTGCTTGTCTCACAAATATATCTTATTGCAAACAAAGGAAACCATGGGACCTATGTTTAATTGGGCCTGGCTTACCTCACTTAATTAAATTTTTTCCAAGTCGTTCAATTTCCTAAGAAATAGGGCAATGTCACTCTTTCTGATAGAGGCATAGAATTCCATTTTGTATATATACCATATTTTCTTGATCCATTCATCTACTGAGGGGCATCTGGGTTGGTTTCATATCTTATCTATGGTAAATAATGCTGCAATAAACACAGTCGTGCTGGTAGCTTTAAAATAATCATGTTTGTATCATTTGGATAAATGTTCAGAAGTGTGATTGCTGGGAAATAGGGAAGCTCTATGTGGAGTCTTTTGAGGAATCTCCATACTACTTTCAAAAGTTGTTGAACAATTTTACACTCCCAACAACAATGCAGTAGGGTTCCCTTCTGTCGACTTACCATCCAGGATCTGTTGTTAGAGTTCTTGATTATAGCCATAATTGGGGTGAGGTGGAATCTGAATGTTGTTTTGATTTGCATTTATTTTGTAGCTAGGGAGGTTGAGCATTACTTCATGTGTCTACTGGCCATCCTTCTTTCCTTTTTAGAGAAGTTTCTCTTTAAGGTTTTAGCCCACTTATTTATCGGGCAGTTGTTTCTGTGAAGATTTGTTGGTAGGGGATTTAATTTTTTGAGTTCCTGGTATATTTTAGATATGAGAACCTTGTCTGTTTTATGGCTAGTGAAGATCTTCTCCCAATCCGTGGGCTTTCTATTGATCTTGCTAGCTTCATCCTTTGCCATGAACAAACTGCATTTTCATGCAATTCCATTTGTCCAACCTTTCTTTGATTTGTTGTGTTTCTGGGTCTCTTTTAAGAAATTTTCGGCCTGTAACGAGGAGCCTTATAGTTTCTCCAATTCCATCCTTTAATATTTTCAGAGTGTCCACTTTGACTCCATGTCTTTTATCTTTTGGAGTTGATTCTTTTGCATGGTGATATATAAGGATCTAGTTTTAGTTTTCTACAAGTGATTAACCAATTTTGCCAGAACCATTTACTGAAGAGGCTGTCTTTCTACCATTCCAATTTTTAGTTCCCTTATCGAAGATTAGATGGCTATAGGTCTGTAGGTTCATTTTTGGATTTTCAGTTATATTCCATTGGTCCTGAAGTATGTTCTTGTGTCAGTAATAAGCTGTTTGGATTACAGTGGTGTTGTATTAGAGTTTGAAATTTGGTATTGATATTCTTCTATCACTTTTCTTTCTGTTTTTGATCATTTTTGTTAGTTGGGGTCTTTTATTGTTCCATATGAATTTTTGGATTGCCTCTTCTACTTCCTTGAACAATGAGGTTGGAATATTGAATTTGTAGATAGCCTTGGAAAGTATTGCCATTTTCATGATGTGGATCCTTCCAATCCAGGAGCATGAGAGCTTTTTCCACTTTCAAAGTAGTATTTTGATTTCCTGTTTCAGATTTTTAAAGTTTTCATCAGCTGGGCACTGATGGCTCACGCCTGTAATCCTAGCTACTCAGGAGGCTGAGATCTGAGGATCATGGTTCAAACCTAGGCAGGGAGGAAAGTCTGTGAGACTCTTATCTCCAATAAACCACTAGAAAACCGGAAGTGGTTCTGTGCTCCAGTGATAGAGCTCTCCCCCTGGACTGAATACATGTGGGAGAGCACCCAGGCCCAGAGCTGAAGACCCATGAGTGACAAAATAAAAAAGTTTCCATCATAAAGGTCCGTCACTTTTTGGTTAATTCCTAGGTGTTTTATTTTGGACGGGCTATTATACATGGAATTGTTTTCCTGGTTTCTGCCACACTTTTCTCATTGTTGGATTAGAGAAAAGCCGGTTATAAAATTACCCGGCTATTTTGCCTAAGTTTTGAATCACTATGAGTAATTTGGGAGTGGATTCCATGGGATTCTTTAAATACAACATCATGTCATCTACAAAGAGGGAGAATTTTACTTCATCATTGCCTATTTGGATCCATTGTATGTTTGCACCTTGTCTTAATGTTGTAGCTTTGCATTCTAATACTAAATTGAAAAAAAACTGGAGAGAGTGGACATTCTTGTACCCTTCGTTTATTATACAGAGGGGTTACAATTACATGGGCAAGATAATGAATACATTTCTTATCAAGCTTGTAGTCTCCTCCTTTGTTTCCCCTTCTCATCCCTTCCTATTCTCCCCCACCCCCACCCAATTCTCGCCCCCCCCCCGCGCCCCGCACCACAGTTGTAAAGTTCATTTTTGACATCACGACTTGTAATGTCATTGTTGCAATGCGTCCACCTGTATCCCTATTTAAATGATCTGTTTTTCCCCTTCCCCTCCACAATTATTCCGACATCAAATACAGTGAAAGCAGTGGTTATACTGTGGGGGTGGGAACAAACAACAAAGAAATAATCTTGCAAATGTGTTAGAAACAATCGCATGAAAGAAAAAATAACATTTCTATATATACCTTAGGGTTCATTTCCCTAATATCAAATTATCTGACCTTTTCTGCTTGACTCAGACATATACTAGATATTGCTAATAAAGGAAACCATAGGACCTATGTTTCTTTGGGCCTGGCTTACTTCACTTAATACAATCTTTTCCAAGCCTTTCCATTTCCTAACAAACTGGGCAAGTCATTCTTTGTGATGGAGGCGTAGAATTCCTTTGTTTATATATACCACATTTTCTTGACCCATTCATCTACTGAAGGGCATCTGGTTGGTTCCATATCTTACCTATAGTAAATAATGCTACAATAAACATATACATGCTGGTAGCTTTAGTGTGGTCTTGTTTGTGAACATTTGGGTAAATACTGCATAGGCTGAAATTTTCTTAATAGAGACACAGAAACACAACAAATCAAAGAAAGGTTGGAAAAATGGGATTGCATGAAAATGCCGAGCTTCTGCATGGCAAAGTTCATAGCTTGCAAGATCAATAGAACGCCCACGGATTGGGAGAATATCTTCCCTAGCCATACAACGGACAAGGTTCTCAAATCTAAAATATACCTAGACGTCAAAAAATTAAATCCCCCAACCACAAATCTTCAAAGAAACAACTGCCCAATAAATAAGTGGGCTAAAGCCTTAAAGAGAAACTTCTCTGAAGAGGAAAGAAGGATGGCCAATATACACATGAAAAATGCCTCCCCAGCAACAAAAAAATGCAAATCAAAACAACATTGAGATATCACCTCACTCTAGTTAGAATGGCTAAAATCAAGAACTCTAATAACAGCAGATGCATGAGGGGATGTGTACAGAAGGGAACCTTACTACATTGTTGGTGGGAGTGTAAATTTTTTCAACCACTTTGGAAAGTAATATGGAGGTTCCTCAAAGTCTCGACATAGAGCTTCCCTCTGACCCAGAAATCCGTTTTCCCCTTCTTGATTTAAGAGAAAATGGCTTTAGTTTTACACCATTTAGTATAATGCTGGCTGTAGGTATGTCATATACAGCCTTTATTCTATTGAGGAATGTTCCCTGGTTTCATAATTTTTCCAGAGCCTTCATCATAAAGGGTTTGTTGGATGTTGTCAAATGTTTTTCTCAATCAATTGAGATAACCGTATGGTTCTTATCCTTGCTCTTGTTAATTGATTTGCATATATTGACCCAACTTTGCATCCCTGAAATGAATCCTGTTTGATCGTGGTGTATTATTTTTTGGATGAATTGTTGAAGTCAATTGACCAAAATTTTGTTTAGAAGTTTTGCATCAATGTTCATCAAAGAAATGTGTTTAAACTTCTCTTTTTTGATGAGTCTCTGCCTGGTTTGGGGATGAGGCTTTTGATGGCCTCATTGAATAAGTTCTGTAGTGAACTTTCTTTTTCAATTTCATTGAAGAGTTGGAGTAGTATTGGTGTGAGCTCTGCTTTGAAGGCCTTGTAGAATTCTGATGTAAATCTGTCTGGTCTTGGGATTTTTTATATAGGACTTCTCTTATTGCTGTTTCTATTTTAATGCTTGATATGGGCCTGTTAAAATAGTTTAACTCATCTTGGTATAGTTTCGGCATGTTGATATTTGCTATTAAAAGGTCCATTTCTGCCAAGTTCTCAAACTTATTAGCATAGTTTTGAGAAGTATTTCCTTATAATGTTCTGAATCTTGTTTGATTCTTTGGTGATGTTCATTCAGAACTCTGAGTTTATTTATTTGGGTGAGTTTTCTTCTTTTTCTGATAAGATTTGTTAAGGGTCTGTCAATTGTTTTAATATTTTCGAAGAACCAACTCTTTGCTTTGTTGATTCTTTCTATGTTTTTTTGGGGCGGAATCTAATTCATTTAATTCTTATTTAATTTTAATTATTTCTTTCCATCTACTGGCTTGGGGTATATCTTGCTGCTCTTTTTCAAGGAGGTTCAGCTGTGTCATTAAATTGTTGGTTTCATATATCTCCAACTTGCCTCTGAGTACTGACTTTTCTGTGTCCCAGAGGAGCTGGTAATTTGTGTGTTCGTTTTCGTTGAATATCATGAACAATTGAATTTCCTTTCTAATCTCTTACATGACTTACCCGTGATTCAACAGTATGTTGTTCAGCCTCCATGTGTTACAGGACTTTGGCTTTTGGCATTGGAATAAAATTTTATTTCCTGTGGTCTGAGAGAATGCAAAGTATAACTTCAATGTTTCTGAATTTGGACTTTTGTTTTGTGACCTAAAATGTGGTCAGTTTTTGAAAATGTTCTATGTGCTTCTGAGAAAAACGTGTATTCTGATACTGCTGTGTGAAATATTCGCTAGATATCTGTTAAATCTAGTTGATCCTTGCAGTTGTTTAGATCTGCAGTTTATTGAGTTTTTGCCGAGTTGATCTATCTAGTGGGCATAGTGATGTGTTAAAGTCCCCAACAATTAATGTCTTTTGATCTATGTGATCTTTGAGGGAAAGTAGTGTTTCTTGGGTAAATTTACATGCTCCATTGTTTGGTAAATAGATATTTAGAATTGTAATATCATCCTGAATGAGCAATCCCTTAATTAGTATGTATCGACCCTCTTTTTCTCTTCTCACTAATTTTAATTTAAAGTCTATTTTATCTGATATTAGGATTACAAATCCCACCTGTTTATGGGGGTCATTTGCTTGGTAGATTTTGTTCCAGTCTTTCACTTTCAAAATGTGTTTGTTTTTATTGGCAAGGTGTGACTCCTGAAGGCAGCAGATAGAAGGATTTTGCTTTTTAATACAACTAGACAGTCTACCTCTCTTATTTGGAGAGCTAATCCGGTAATGTTGAGAGATAGGACTGAGAGGTATTTTTTTATTGTGAAAATGCCATACAGATTGTTTACAATTACATGGACAAGATAATGAGTACATTTCTTATCAAATATTGTTGCTTCCTCCTTTGTTTCCCCATCCCATCACTTCCTAGACTCCCCTTATCCAATTCCCTCCCCCCCACCAAAGTTGTAAAGATCATTTTTCTACATAACAACATGTACATTTCACTGCTGCAATGGTTCCACCTCTATTCGTATTCAAACAAATTATTTTTTCCGTTCCCCTCTACAAATTATACCAGCAACAAATACAGTGAAATCGAGTTATTTTTTGTTATGTCGAAAAATGAACTTTACAACTTTGGCCGGGGAATGTGGGAGGGAGGCATTGGGGATCAGTGTGGGGGGAGGTGAAAGGGATGGGAATAGGAAACAAAGGAGGAAGCAACAATGTTTGAAAATAAATATACTCATTACCTTGCCCATGTAATCATAACCCCTTGGTACAGTATTTTCACAATAAAACTTCAAAAATGTTTATCACTTATTATAATTCAAATACCAAGCAAGAGCTATTTTATATAATCATTACAGATATCATTTTATCAGTATCATAAAACAGAATAAAAAGACCACTCCCAATTATTACCTATCTATCATTATCCTTAATTCCTAAACATTACCTAAATATCTTAAACAATCTAAATAGTCATGTCTTTAACATAGACATAAATATTCTATAGTTTTTACTTAAACATTTCCAGGGGCATGTATTCATGTCTCTAAGAAATGTTCACAGCAGTTAAAAAATGTTTTTGTGAAATTAATGTGAGACATGTTGTTGTTGTTTTTTTTTGCAAGTACTGGGCATTGTCCCTAAGCTTTTTTGTGCTCAAGGCCAGCACTGCACAACTTGAAGCACAGGGCTAATTTCTGTTTTTGAATGGTTAATAGGAGAATAAGAATCTAACATGTACTTTTCTGTTTGGGCTAGATGTGAAAACAATTGTTAGATCTCAGCCACCAGAGGGGCTAGAATTATAGGCACGAGTTACCAGCATTTGTTTTGATGATTTTTTTAATTTTAATTATGTTTTAAGATGTTTGTTTCACTATAATGCACATGATTCTATACATAAATATATATATATATATATGACAACAAATTCCCTCTAAAAATATATGACTTTCTACACATAACATTTATACACACACACACACACACACACAAACACAAACATATATTTCTGAATATATACACTCCCTCTAAAACGGTTATGCTACTATTTTTACCCTTTTCATTTCAAAGATATAGTCTATTTTTCCAAAAGTTTCCTAGAGTAACATGACTAATATTTCAATAGAAAGTAGAACATATTATTTTCAAGGTAATTTTAGATATACACATGATGTCATAGTAATATTTATAGTATATTACTTGAAAAAAATCTGTTCAAACCCTGAAATATTTGTGTGTAATGACAGGGAGAGGGGAAGTTAATTCATACTGGTTAGAAATATGCAATGCTTCAAAAATCGGTTCAATAATTTGTTGTAATCACATAGCCAAGCTACCTGTTATGGTTTAGTTTTTTTATTTCTTTATTTATTCAAAAATTTAACATGGATGCATGCACAGTGGTAATATTAAAATTATTAATCCAAATACAAATAATAAAAAATCATAGACACATACCAGACTTTCAATAATTAGCACTGATGATGCTAATAATAATTATGTTGAAGATGATGATGACCAGAGTGTCCTTGATAATGGCAATGTTATGACTCAAAAGGAAAAATTTTTAGACATCTTTGAAGTTTGATTTCCCATATTTAATACATAATAATAAACAGTGTTGGATTACATACAATAAGAATTACAAGAAGAGAGTTTCAATATCAAGAAATAACAATCACATAATCAGGTGAGACAGTAAATCCCTAATTTTATTCTTGCAGTCAAGACATAGACTATCTAGATGGATTAAAAAGCAAAATCCTTCTATCTGCTGCCTTCAGGAGTCACACTTTGCCCATAGAAACAAACACATTTTGAAAGTGAAGGACTGGAACAAAATCTACCAAGTAAATGACCCTCATAAACAAGTGGGAGTTGCAATCCTAATCAGATAAAATAGATTTCAAATTAAAATTAGTGAGAAGAGAAAAAGAAGGTCGCTACATACTAATTATGGGATCACTCCTTCAGGAAAATATTACAATTCTAAATACCTATTTGTCAAACAACAGAGATGCAAATTTATCCAAGAAACACTACTTTCCCTGAAAGCTCACATAGATCCAAAGACATTAATTGTTAGGTACTTTAACACACCACTATCCCCACTAGATAGATCAACTCGGCAAAAACTCAATAAACTGCAGATCTAAAAACTGCAAGGATCATCTAGATTTAACAGACATCTAACGAATATTTCACCGAGCAGTATCAGAGTACACCTTTGTCTCAGCAGCATATAGAACATTTTGAAAAATTGATCACATTTTAGGTCACAAAGCAAAGGTCCAAATTCAGAAACATTGAAGTTATACTTTGCATTCTCTCAGACCACAGGAAATAAAATTAGAATTCAACGCCAAAAGCCACCAAAGAAAGTCCTGTAACACATGGATGCTGAACAACACACTGTTGAATCACGAGTAAGTGATGTAAGAGATTAGAAAGGAAATTCAAGTGCTCATGATATTCAACAAAAACGAACACACAAATTACCAGCTCCTCTCGGACACAGAAAAGTCAGTACTCAGAGGCAAGTTGGAGATATATGAAACCAACAATTTAATGACACAGCTGAACCTCCTTGAAAAAGAGCAGCAAGATATACCCCAAGCCAGTAGATGGAAAGAACTAATTAAAATTAAATAAGAATTAAATGAATTAGATTCCAAAAAACATAGAAAGAATCAACAAAACAAAGTGTTGGTTCTTCTAAAACATTAACAAAATTGAGAGACCTTTAACAAATCTTATTTGAAAAAGAAGAAAACTCACCCAAATAAATAAACTCAGAGATGAGAATGGAAACATCACCAGAGAAACAACCAAGATTCAGAACATTATAAGGGAATATTTCTCAAAACTATGCTAATAGGTTTGAGAACTTAGCAAAAATGGACCTATACATAGCAAATATCTACACGCTGCTGAAACTAAAAAAAGATGAGTTAAACCATTTTAACAGGCCCATATCAAGCATTAAAATAGAAACAGCAATAAGAGAAGTCCTATATAAAAAAATCCCAAGACCAGACAGATTTACATCAGAATTCTACAAGGCCTTCAACGCAAAGCTCACACCAATACTACTCCAACTATTCAATGAAATTGAAAAAGAAAGTTCACTACAGAACTTATTCAATGAGGACATCAAAACCCTCATCCCCAAACCAGGCAGGGACTCATCAAAAAAAGAGAAGTTTAAACACATTTCTTTGATGAACATTGATGCAAAACTTCTCAACAAAATTTTGGTCAATTGACTTCAACAATTCATCCAAAAAATAATACACCACGATCAAACAAGATTTATTTTAGGGATGCAAAGTTGGGTCAATATATGCAAATCAATTAATATAATACATCCCAACAACAAGAGCAAGGACAAGAATCACATGGTTATCTTAATTGTTTGAGAAAAAGCATTTGACAATATCCAACAATCCCTTTATGATGGAGGCTCTGGAAAAATTAGGAATCCAGGGAACATTCCACAATAGAATAATGGTTGTATATTACAAACCTACAGCCAGCATTATACTTAATGGTGAAAAACTGAAGCAATTTCCTCTTAAATCAAGAAGGGGACAACGGATTGCTGGGTGATAGGGAAGCTCAATGTGGAGTCGTTTTAGGAACCTCCATACTATTTTCCAAAGTGGTTGAACAAATTTACACTCCCACCAACAAAAAGTAAGGTTCCCTTCTGTCCACATCCCTTCCAGCAGTTGTTGTTATTACAATTCTTGATTTTAGCCATTCTAACTGGAGTGAGGTGGAATCTCAATGTTGTTTTGATTTGCATTTTTTTTATGACTAGGGAGGTTGAGCATTTCTTAATATATCTATTGGCCATCCTTCTTTCCTCTTCAGAGAAGTTTCTCTTTAAGGCTTTAGCCCACTTATTTATTGGGCAGTTGTTTCTTTGAGGATTTGTTGGTGGGGATTTAATTTTTTTGATTTCCAGGTATATTTTAGATATTAGACCCTTGTCCATTGTATGGCTAGTGAAGATTTTCTCCCAATCCGTGGGCCTTCTATTGATCTTGCTATGACCTTTGCCACGCAGAAGCTCTGCAATTTCATGCATTCCCATTTGTCCAACCTTTTTGATTTGTCGTGTTTCTACGTCTCTATTACGAAAATTTCGGTCTGTGGGGCATTTACCCAAATGTTCACAAACAAGCCCACACTAGAGCTACCAGCACGACTATGTTTATTGCAGCATTATTTACTATAGCTAAGATATGGAACCAACCCAGATGTCCTCAGTAGATGAATGGATCAAGAAAATGTGGTATATATACACAATGGAATTCTGTGCCTTCATCAGAAAGAATGACTTTGCCCCATTTGTTACGAAATGGAAAGGCTTGGAAAAAATTATATTAAGTGAAGTAAGCCAGGCCCAAAGAAACATAAGACTCATGGTTTCCCTTAATAGCAGTATATAGTATATGTCTGAGTGAAGAAACAAAGGTTAGATAATTTGTTGTTAGGGATATGAACCCTACCATATGTATTCAAATGTTAATTTTTCCTTAATGCGATTATTTCTAACACATTTGTAAAATTATTTCTTTATTGCTTTGAGTGTCCCTCCCCCACAGTATAACCCCTGCTTTCACTGTATTTGATGTCGGTATAATTGTGGAGGGGAAGGGAAAAAAAATCATTTAAATAGGGATATAGGTCGACCCATTGCAACAATGAGACGTCCAAGTCCTTATGTAGAAAATGAACTTTACAAATTTGGTGCGGGGGAGGGGGTATTGGGTTCAGGTGGGGGAGGATGGGAAGGAATGGGAAGGGGAAACAAAGGAGGAGATTACGATGCTTGATAAGAAATGTATTCCTTATCTTACACATGTAATTGTAACCCCTCTGTAAAGTATTTTCACAATAAAAAAAGAAGGGGACAAGGATGTCCAATCTGTACAGTTTTTTCAATTTAGTATTAGAATGCCAAGTTACAGCAATAAGACAAGGTGCAAACATAAAATGGATCCAAATAGGGAAAGATTAAGTAAAAAATCTCCCTCTTTGTAGATGACATGATCTTGTATTTAAAGAATCCCATGGAATCCACTCTCAAATTACTCATAGTGATTCAAAACTTTGGCAAAGATGCCGGTTATAAAATTAACCCTCAAAAACTGTGGCTTTTCTCTAATCCAACAATGATAAAAGTGTGGCTGAAACCAGGAAAATAATTTCATCTATAATAGTCCCCACCAACAAAATAAAACACCTAGGAATTAACCAAAAATGAAGGACCTTTATGATGGAAAATTTTTTGTTTTTGGTCAGTCATGGGTCTTGATCTCTAGGCCTGTGTGCTGTCCCACAGGTCTTCAGCTCAAGGAGAGCACTCTATCACTGGAGGCACAGCACCACTTCTGGTTTTCTAGTGGTTTGTTGGAGATTAGAGTCTCACGGACTTAACTTCCATAGCTAGCTTTGAACCATGATCCTCAGATCTCAGCCTCCTGAGTAGCTAGAATTACAGGCGTGAGCCATCAGTGCCCAGCTAATGAAAACTTTAAAAACCTGAAAAAGAATATCAAAACAGTACTTAGAAAGTGGAAAAATCTCCCTTGCTCCTGGATTGGAAGTATCCATATCGTGAAAATGGCAATACTTGCCAAGGCTATCTACAAATTCAATGTGATACCTATCAATATTCCAACCTCATTGTTCAAGGAAGTAGAAGAGGCAATCCAAAAATTCATATGGAACAATAAAAGACTCTGAATAACAAAAATGATTAAAAACAGAAAGAATAGTGCTGGAGGAATATCCATACCAAATTTCAAACTCTACTACAACAGCACTGTAATCAAAACAGCTTGATACTGACACAAGAACAGACTTCAGGAGCAATGGAATATAATTGAAAATCCAAAAATGAGCCTATGGACTTATAGCCATCTAATATTCGATAAGGGACCTGAACATTAGAATGGAAGAAAGACAGCCACTTCAGTAAATGGTGCTGGCAAAATTGGTTAATCACTTGTAGAAAACTAAAGCTACATCCTTATATATCACCCTGCAAAAGAATCAACTCCAAATGGATCAAAGACCTGGAGTCAAAGCAGACACTCTGAAAACATTACAGAATGGAATTGGAGAATCTCTAAGGCTCCTTGGCACAGGCCGAAATTTTCTTAAAAGAGACCCAGAAACAAAACAAATCAAAGAAAGGTTGGACAAATGGGATTGCATGAAATTGCAGAGTTTCTGCATGGCAAAGGATGAAGATAGCAAGGTCAATAGAATGCCCAAGGATTAGGAGAAGATCTTCACTAGCCATACAACGGACAAGGGTCTCATATCTAAAATATTCCCAGAAATCAAAAAATTAAATCCCTTAACAACAAATCTTCACACACACACAACTGCTCAATAAATAATTGGGCTAAAATCTTAAAGAGAAACTTCTCTGAAGAGGAAAGAAGGATGGCCAGTAGACACATAAAGGAATGCTCAACCTCACTAGCTATAAAATAAATGCAAATCAAAACAACATTCAGATTCCACCTCACCCCTGTTAGTATGGCTATATCAAGAACTCTAACAACAGATTCTGGAAGGTATGTGGACAAAAGGGAACCCTACTTCATTGTTGGTGGGCGTTTAAACTTGTTCAACCACTTTGGAAAGTAATATGGAGATTCCTCAAAAGACTCCACATAGAGCTGTCCTATTTCCCAGCAATCCCACTTTTGGCATTTACCCAAATGATACAAACATGATTATTTTAAAGCTACGAGCACAACTGTGTTTATTGCAGCATTATTTACCATAGGTAAGATATGGAACCAACTCAGATGCCCCTCAGTAGATGAATAGATTAAGAAACTGTGGTATATATACAAAATGGAATTCTATGCCTCTATCAGAAAGAATGACGTTGCCCCATTTCCTAGGAAATAGAAGGACTTGGAAAAAATTTAATTAAGTGAAGTAAGCCAGGCCCAATGAAACATAGGTCCCATGATTTCCCTTATTTGCAGTAATGTATATTTGTGAGACAAGCAGAAACGGTCAGATCAGTTGATGTTAGGTGAAATGAACCTCAATATAAGTATTCAAATTTTTTTTCTTTCTTGTGATTGTTTCTAAAATTTATAAGATGATTTCTTTGTTGCTGTGTATGTTCCTACCCCACAATATAACCCCTGTTTTCACTATATTTGATGTTGGTATAATTTGTGGAGGGGAAGGGAAAAAACAAATAGTTTTAATAGGGATAAGATGGACCCATTGCAACAATGACCTATACAAGTCGTTTTGTTGAAAAATGAACTTTACAACTTTGGCCTGGGGGGAAAGTTGGGGACACATGGTGGTTGGATGAGAATGGATGTGAAAGGGAAACAGAGGAGGAGGCAAGAATGCTTGATAAGAAATGTACTTATTACTTTGCTCATGTAATTGTAAGCCCTCTGTATAGTATTTTCACAATTAAAAAAAAGAAATATAGTATTCAGGAAAAAATATATAGAATTAGGGGCTGGGAAGGTGGCTAATTTGTAGAGCACTAGCCTTGAATGCTTTAGGCCCTGGGTTCAATTCCTTGGCACCACATAAGCAAAAAGAAAAAAATCAGCAAGTGGCACTGTGGCTCAAATGGTAGAGCACTAGCCTTGAGTTGAAGAGATGAGGGACAGCGCCCAGGCCCAGAGTTCAAGCCCCATGACCGGACCCATGAATCATATATATAGAGAGAATTATAAGATATAAAAATACT
Organism: Dipodomys merriami; assembly: GCF_024711535.1. Classification (NCBI taxonomy): domain Eukaryota; kingdom Metazoa; phylum Chordata; class Mammalia; order Rodentia; family Heteromyidae; genus Dipodomys; species Dipodomys merriami. The sequence continues at coordinate 814,569 of NW_027206007.1, forward strand.
TAAGACTCAGGATCATTGTAGCATTAACATTGTAGGATTAACAAATAAGTGCCCGCCCTGTATCTGTTGGATATATTTTCACTTCTGTTATAGTGTCCTTTCAATTATGAAAGGTTATCATTTGATGTTATCCGGTTCATTCTTGCTTTTCTTTATCCACTAATGTGCTTCCTGAGCAGGTAGGATTACAGGCAAGACACATTGGTGCATGTTTGTCTTTCAATATTTTAAGGGTTTTCCTCTTTCCTTTGAATTCAAACATTGTCCTGTCAGTAATTCTGCAAATTTTCAGATTGCTGTTCTCAAAGATGACAAGCATCTGTTTGATGGGTAATTGTCCTGTTCATTGTGTTTGACATAGTTTTCATTGTTTCTACTGATTTGCCCTTCCTAGTTATTTCATATGATGATTAGAATATTTAATATATAGACTTCGGTTTTGCCTCTATGGAGATTGTCAAAAGAATGTTTAAAAAGATTCTTATAGAGACAGCATTGTGAACTTTATACATAAAAACAAAAAAAAAACTTTTAGTTGGTCTTTGGTCCTATGAAGAAATATTAAAAATAGGATTTAAATTATATGGGAATATATTTTTAAATGCCATAGGAATGAAAAATATGATAATCAGCAAAATTTTCCCTAGGTGACTGTCCCATTTATTCCCCCACCTCACTTTTCCCTGTTCTGGAGCCTAGAAAGGAAAAGGAAAATTGGTGTTGATCATTAAACATTGTGAAATTCTCAAACTAGATTTTTAGCTGTAGAGGGTTGGGATGTAGAACTGTGTTAGAGACCAAGCCTTTTATATGCAAAGCTCTGCTCTTGATCTTCAGCACTGAGAAAAGAGGAGGAGGAGGAAGAGGAGGAGGAGGAGGAGGAGGAGGAGGAGGAGGAGGAGGAGGAGGAGGAGGAGGAGGAAGAGGAGGAGGAGGAGGAGGAGGAGGAGGAGGAGGAGAAGGAAGAGGAGGAGGAAGAGGAAGAAGAAGAAGAAGAAGAAGAAGAAGAAGAAGAAGAAGAAGAAGAAGAAGAAGAAGAAGAAGAAGAAGAAGGAGAAGAAGAAGAAGAAGAAGAAGAAGAAGAAGAAGAAGAAGAAGAAGAAGAAGAAGAAGAAGAAGAAGAGAGAAGGAGAAGGAGAAGGAGAAGGAGAAGGAGAAGACAAAGAAGAAGAAGGAGGAGGAGGAGGAAGAGGAGGAAGAGGAGGAAGAGGAGGAAGAGGGGGAAGAGGAGGAAGAGGAGGAGGAAGAGGAAGAAGAGGAGGAGGAAGAGGAAGAAGAGGAGGAGGAGAAGAAGAAGAAGAAGAAGAAGAAGAAGAAGAAGAAGAAGAAGAAGAAGAAGAAGAAGAAGAAGAAGAAGAAGAAGAAGAAGAGGAGGAGGAGGAGGAGGAGGAGGAGGAGGAGGAGGAGGAGGAGGAGGAGGAGGAGGAGGAGGAGGAGGAGGAGGAGGAGGAGGAGGAGGAGGAGGAGGAACAGGAGGAGGAGGAGGAGGAGGAAGAGGTACCGAATCAAATTTATCCACATTTTATTTAATGAATAATTATGGCTAAATAAGAGGTTCAAGTTTCATTTTGATCTTTACAGTAGTTCCTGTTTAGCCTCTGGATATATATTTCAAGTGGATACCTGAAATCCATGAAGTACTTTATAGAGTTATCCTTCAGTATCCAGAATTTCCACATCTAGGTGTTCAATCAACCAGAAATTTAAAATATTCAGTAAAAAAATTTTTCCCCAAACATTCAATATATCAACTATTTACATACTGTTACATGTATGTTGGTAATAGATATAACCTTGATGTGATTTAAAGTGTAACTTACTTTGTATGCTATTTTCTATATGGGACTGGAGCCTATGCTGATTTTAGTATACTCAAACAATTCTGGAAGCAACACTGTAAATACCGAGATGACTATTTTAGGATTTTACCTAAACAAATATAGTTACAATAAAGCTTCAGGTATAAATTAGGTACAGTAAGACAATTATAACAGTACCTAATAAAAATAGAAAAATTGTAACCATATACTGTAAAAAAAAATAATGTGAAATGGATGTGGAAGTGCATACCTGAAATTCCAGGAAACAGAAGCCTAGGCAGGAAAATAATCAAAGATATATACAGTGAAATTTTAGCTCCAAAAGAACCCACAAAAACTAAAATAAAGGTATTATGTGAATGTGGTCTCTTTCAAATTATGAGATGTTTTTCCATTAATCTTTTCAGAACAGTGGAGCACAGGTAACTTGTTGGGTCTTTGTCTTTCCCAGGAAACAAGAAAGACAGAGGGGTCTGAGGAAAGGTAAGTGTGGTGCTTGCCCATTCTCCAGCCTCCCTCAAACCGGGAGACAATCAGACACAGCGGGGAGCCAAGTCAAGCAGGAAGAAAACTCATTTATTAACAGAGTGCAGCCCTTTTTAAAGCCAAGAAAAGCAGGTGGCATGGCAGGGGAGGAAGATGAATCAATCACTGTCAAGGTCACACCCTATCATACACCTAAGCCTTCACAGGCTGGTTAAGCACTGAACATAAGGTAAATTCGGCTCTGCCCACTCAACTCCCTCTCAGCGCCATCTTTGCTGACTATGTGCTCTTCAGTAACTAACTACAGAAGGGGAAATTATAGTGGAGGGGACTATTGTATAATTGTTTTGTGAAGAGAAAAACGTATCTTATTTAAAGGTTATTTTCTGAGAAGAACAACCATGCACAATTCTTTTGCCTTTTTCTGAAACTCTAAGATATTTCTCCCCTCCCAACTAACCATCTTCCCACCTGGGTGCTGGAAAGGACAAGCACTCCCAAACTAGCTTAGCTGTGCCATCAAGTCTTTCCATGGCAACAATTCTTGATAAGAAATGTACTCATTACCTTGCTCAGGTAATTGTAACCTCTCTGTATGGTATTTTCACAATTAAAAAGAAAAAGCAGAAGTACAAACATGATTTATTCCTGAACAATCAAGCTTCCTGTAGCCTGTTTCACTCTTCCTATTTTGCTCCCAGATGCCCAGGAGACCCTGGTTTGAAGACATATTCTGTATTGTCAGGTGTGTGAGATAAATGACTTCCTTAGAAAAAAATGTAAATTTGAAGATTGAAATTCAGAAGGGAAATCAAACTCTTCCTTCTTTTTTACTAAGGACCAGAAAACAATGATAATGTGCTTACATGCTGAGAGTAAGTAACTTTTGCCACCTGTGGTAATAAATTTAATTTTTTTTTATGTTTTAATATTTATTTTTATTGTATATATACTGTACAGAGGGGTTAGAGTTATATGAGTAAGGTAATGAGTCCATTTCCTGTCGAGTATTGTTACCCCCTCCTTTGTTTTCCCCTACCATCTTTTCTCTTCGCACTTTCCCAACTTCTACCCCACCCCATCATTTTGATGCTGTTTTGAAATGTATCTGACATGTGTCCTGACCCCTAATTCCTTATTTTCTGAAAGCACCACCTATTCAGAAATTCTGATTTGTGCTGTCAATATTTACTTCCTGTAAAATGTAGTTGCTTGGATATTTTGATTTTGTGAAAGCTTGGTTAGTTTGATATTGTTCTCTCATTTAAATTATAAGCAAGTAAAAATGAATTGAACCTGATTAAATGAAGTTCTTTCTGCCCATTTACTCTGGTACAGATTTCTCTGATTAGGAAATCTGCATTTTAAGTCATTCTGGACGCCTAACTAGATCTGTGTATATGAACGAATCAATAAGAGTTGCAGACTTTGCCACATTGATTTTGGAGCAAAAAATTACAGCTGATAACTGAGCAATAATTCAGAAGACAGCTGAGGCTGAAGCCATCAGCCCTCCTGCTTGTGTTCAGTTCCAAATCTCTTCTAAAACACCCCTCACTTCCCATGCAGGGGGTTCTTTTTCTATCCAAAAAGGTTTCTGGAGCTTCATCTTATGCTGCCTCCTAGTATGCCAACATGAGGGGAGTCAAAGCAAGCAAGGCAGATGTGGCAGAGGCATTTTTCTTGGTCGGTTGCGGGGCCTGAATTCTGGGACTGGGCATTGTCCCTCACCTCTTCAGCTCAAGTCTGAAACTGCTAATCTAAACAGCTGCATATATCAACTAGATTTAACAGACATCTATTGAATATTTCACCCAGCAGCATCAGAATACACGTTTTTCTCTGCAGCAATAGAACATTTTCCAAAATAGACCACAAAGCAATCTTGTCCAAATTCAGAAACATTTAAATTATACCTTGCATTCGCTCACACCACAAGGGAATAGAATTAGAACTCAACACCAAAAACCACCAAAGAAAGTCCTGTAACACATGGAGGCTAAACAACACACTGTTGAATCATCAGTGGGTCAGGGAAGAGATTAGAAAGGAAATTCAAATGTTCATGATATTCAACAAAAATGAGCACACAAATTACCAACTCTTCTGGGACAGAGCAAAGACAGTACTCAGAGGCGAGTTTATAGCTTTGAGATCCTACATCAACTAATTGGAGAGATCTAAAACCAACAATTTAATGAGTCATCTGAACCTCCTTCAAAAAGAGCAGCAAGATAAACCCTAATCCAGGAGATGGAAAGAAATAATTAATATTAAATCAGAATTAAACTAATTAGGATCCAAGAAAACCAGAGAAAGAATCAACAAAACAAAGAGTTGGTTCTTCAACAAAATTAACAAAATTGACAGACCCTTAGCAAATCTTATCAGGAAAAGAAGCAGACTCACCCAAAGAAATAAACTCAGAGATGAGAATGGAAACATCACCAGAGAAACAACCAAGATTCAGAACATTAAAAGGGAATACTTATCAAAACTATGCTAATAAGATTGAGAACTTGACAGAAATGGACCTTTTCCGAGCAAATATTGACATGCTGAAACTAAACCAAGATGAGTTAAAATATTTTAACAGGCCCATTTAAAACATTGAGATAGAAACAACAATAAGAGAAGTCCCATCTAAGAAAAGCCCAGGACCAGAAAGATTTGCAGCAGAATTCTACAAGGCCTTTAAAGCAGAGCTGACACCAATAGCCCTTCAATGAAATTGAAAGAGAAAGTGCACTACTACATAGAACTCATTCTATGAAGACATCATAACCCTTATCCCAAAACCAGTCAGGGACTCTTCAAAAAAGAGAAATGTAGACCCATTTTTTTTGTCAGTCATGGGGCTTGAACACTGGGCCTGGGCACTGTCCTTCAGTTCTTCAACTCAAGGCGAGGGCTCTACAACTTGAGCTACAGCGTCACTTCCGGTTTTCCTGTGGTTTATTGGAGATAGGAGTCTCACAGTCTTTCCTGCCCGGGCTGGCTTTGTACCGTGATCCTCAGATCTCAGCCTCCTGAGTAGCTAGGATTACAGGCATGAGCCACCAGCCCCCGGCTGACCCATTTCTTTCATGAACATTGATGCAAAATTTCTGACAAAATTTTGGCCAATCGACTTCAACAATTCATGCAAAAAATCAAACACCACGATCAAACAGGATTGATTTCAGGGGTGCAAAGCTGGTTCAATATATGCAAATCAATTAATAAAATTTATCACATCAACAAGACCAAGGATAATAAACACATGGTTATCTCAATAGAAGCAGAAAAGGCATTTGGCAAGATTCAACACCCATTGATAATGAAGACTCTGGAAAAACTAGGAATCCAGGGATCATTCCTCAATACAATAAAGGCTGTATATGACAAACCTACAACCAGCATTATACTTAATGGTGAAAAACTAAAGCCATTTTCTCTTAAATCAGGAATGAGACAAGGATGTCCGTTCTTACCACTCATCTTCAATCTAGTATTAGAATGCCTAGATACAAAAAAGAGACAAGATGCAAACATAAAATGGATCCAAAAAGGGAAAGATGATGTAAAACTCTCCCTTTTTGCAGATGGAATGGTCTTGTATTTAAAGAATCCCACTGACTCCACTCCCAAATTATTCTACCTTATTCAAAACTTGGGCAAAGAAACAGGGTATAAATTTAACCCTCAAAAATCAATGGCTTTTCTGTATGCCAAGAATGAGAAAAGTGTGGCTGAAATCAGGAAAGCCACTCCATTCATAATAGCTCCACAAAAAATAAAATACCTAGGAATTAACTTAACCAAAGAATTGAAGGACCTCTATGATAAAAACTTCAAAAATCTGAAAAAGGAAATCAAAACAGAACACAGAAAGTGGCAGAAACTCCCCTGCTCCTGGATTGGAAGGAACAACATCATGGAAATGGCAGTACTTCTCAAGGCTATTTACAAATTCAATGCAATACCTATCAATATCCCAAATTGATTCTTCAAAGAATAGAAGAGACAATCCAAAAATTCATATGGAACAATAAAAGACCCTGGATAGCATAAAAGATCCTTTACAGAAGGAAAAGTGCTGTAGGAATATCAATACCAAATTTCAAACTCTACTACAACACTATAGTAATCAAAACAACTTGGTAATGGCACAAGAACAGACCTCAGGACCAATGGAATAGAATTGAACCTACAGATATATAGCCATCTAATTTTCGATAAGGAAGCTAAATAATTAGAATGGAAGAAAGATAGACTCTTTACTAAATGTTGCTGGCAAAATTGGTTAATCACGTGGTAGAAAACTAAACCTAGATTCTTATATATCACCCTGCACAAGAATCTACTCCAAATGGATCAAAGACCTCGGAGTCAAAGCAGACACTCTGAAAACATTACAGGATGGAGTAGGAGAAACCCTAAGTCTCCTTTGCGCAGGCCAAAATTTTCTTAATAGAGACCCAGAAATACAACAAATCAAAGAAAATTTGGACAAATGGGATTGCATGAAATTGCAGAGCTTCTGCAAGGCAAAGAACATAGCTACCATGATCGATAGAAAGTCCACGGATCGGGAGATGATCTTCACTAGCCATACAACGGGCAAGGGTCTCATATCTAAAATATAACTGGAACTCAAAAAATTAAATCCCCCAACAACAAATCCTCAGAGAAACAACTGCCCAATGAATAAGTGGGCTAAAGACTTAAAGGGAAACTTCTCTGAAGAGGAAAGAAGGCTTGCCGATAGACATATGAAGAAATTCTCAACCTCTCTAGCTATAAAGAATTGCAAATCAACCCAACATTGAGATACCACCCCAGCCCAGTTAGAACAGCTATAATAAAGAACTCTAATAACAACTGATACTGGAGGAGTTGGGGAAAGAAGGGAATCTTCCTGCATTGTTCATGGGAGTGTAAACTTGTTCAACCACTTTGGAAAGTAGTATGGAGGTTCCTCAAAAGACTCCACATAGAGCTCCCTATTTCCCAGCAATCCCACTTTTGGGCATTTAGCCAAATGATCACAAACAAGACCATACTAAAGTTGACAGCACAACTATGTTTATTGCAACATTATTTACCATAGATAAGATATGGAACCAACCCAGATGCCCCTCATTAGATGAATGGATCTAGAAAATGTGGTAGATATACACAATGCAATTCTATGCCTCTATCAGAAAGGATGACATTGTCCCATTTGTTAGGAAGTGGAAATACTTGGAAAAAATTAAGTGAAGTAAGCCAGGCACAAAAATATTGGTCCCATGGTTTCCCTTATTTGCAATAACTAGTATGTTTTTGAGACAAGCAGAAAAGGTAAGATAAGCTAATGTTAGGTGAAATGAACCCGAAGATAAGTATTGAAATGTTTTTTTTCTTTCTTGCAATTGTTTCTGGCATATTTAGAAGATTATTTCTTTGTTGCTTTGTATGTCCCTCCCCCATGTTATAACCACTGCTTCCATTTTATTTGATATTGGTATAATTTGTGGAGGGAATGGGCAAAAACCAACCTTTAAATTGGGATACGTTGTACCCACTGCAACAATGAGCTATACAAGTTATTATGTCCAATAACGAACTTTACAACTTTTGCCAGGGGCGGAGTGTTGGGGGGTTGGAGAGGGAAGATCGGAAGGGATGAGAAGTGGAATCAGGAGGAGGCAAAAATGCTTGATAAGAAATGTACTCATTACCTTACCCATGTAATTGTAACCCCTCTGTACGGCATTTTGCAAAAAAAATAAAAAATAAAAACCTTTGTCAGAATAATGTCAAAAAGTTTTTGACAGAATAATCATTAGTGTATCACCTAGAATCTGGATATGGTTGGTAACTCTAGAGGATTTTCTCATACTTTCAGAATTTTTGTAAACATAAGTCAAATGAGGTGTTTTATACCTATAATCCCAACTACTCTGAAAATGGAAATGTCAATAGTTGCAGTTCAAGGTCAAGCTGGAAAACATACAAGAGACCTCCAGCTCAATCAATAAAAGCTGGTTGTACCAATATGTGGCTGTCATCCTACCTATGTTGAACATAAAACTAGGAAGTACACTATCCAGGTAGCCTAGGAATAAACAAATACAAGATTCTATCTCAAACACCAACAAAGCAAAAATGGCTGTATGTGACATGGTTCAAGTGGTCAGATGCCTGCCTGGCAAATGCAAGCCTCTGAATTTGAATCCAAGTACATACCTCAAAAAATTAAAAATAAACAATATGAATTAATTCTCTAAATCACTTCTCAGTGCAATTATCTTATGTATTCCTCAAATAATCTGGTTGTGAAAGCAGAGAATTGATTAAACCAGATCAATATAATAGGTGAAATGAACCCAAGGATAATTATTGAAATGTTTTTTTTTCTTGCTTGCAATTGTTTCTAACATATTTATAAGATTATTTCTTTGTACTTGGAATGCCTAGCTTCTTCATGGCTCATAGGCTGGTGTGCTCTTGTGGACCCATTCACCAATTAGGCCTGCTAGGCCCGAGTTCATATCCCAGCCCTGCCAAAAGATTCATCTTGATGTCAGAAGCAAATCGTTGCCCTGTTTTCCTTTCCTGTGCAACTCCTGAGCTTCAGCTAGGATGGAGAATGCATGGGCCACCCTGTGGTCATGGGAATAACTTGTTATACATGTCAGCCAAGTTGTACCTGTCATATACTCAAGAAAATACACAATACATCCATGAATAGCATACAAAATAAAGACAATAACTACACTTAATATACGATGCAGTCCACACACGGATGTGAATATACATACCATGTTTCAATGATGCATTGAGGACTATTTTGGCCTCCCTGGGGCTCAATCTCAGTTCCTGGGAAGAGCCCAGCTCCTTACTGGCTCACAGTCTGGTGTGATCATGTGGACCCAATGGGCAGTTGGGCTGCTTAGGCCTCGAGTTCGAATCCCAGCACTGACCAAAATTCACCCTGATGTGAGAAGCCAGTCATTGCACCCGTTTTCATGTGCTGTGCAAATTCTGGGTCTCAGCTAGGATAGAGAAGGTATAGGCAACTCTATATTCATGGGAATAGGTTGTAATCCAGTTCACCACAGTTATATCTGTCAACCTATACTCAAGAAAATACACAAGGGCTGGGAAGGTGGCTCAGTGGTAGAGCATTTGCCTTGCATGCTCAAGGCCCTGGGATTGATTCCTCAGTACCACATAAGCAAAGAGAAAAAAGCCGGAAGTGGACACTGTGGCTCAAGTGGTAGGGCACTAGCCTTGAGCTGAAGAGCTGAGGGACAGCATCCAGGCCCAGAGTTCAGGAACCACGACCGGACCCACCCCCCAAAAAAGAAAATACACAATACATCAATGACTAAGACACAAAATAAAGAGAATGACTACACCAAATGCAAGATGTCGCCCACTCATGTTTGGAAATATAGATCCTTTGTTTAATTATGAATTTATGACTGTATTGGCCCCCACCAGGACTCCATCTCAGGTCCCAGGAATGGCCTACCTCCTTAGTGCTTCACAGGCTGGTGTGCTCACCATGACCCATTCACCAATTGGGCCTGCTAGGCCTTGAGTTCAAATTTCAGGACTGCCAAAAGATTCATTCTAATGTGAAAAGCCTGGGTTGCTCATGTTTTCCTGTTCTGTGAATGTCCTGAATCTCATTGAGGATGGAAAATGTTAAATAAGCAACTCAATAGCCATGGGAATAGGTTGTCATCCATGTAAGCACAGTTATATCTGTCACCATATTCAATAAAATTCACAATACCTCCATGAATAAGATAAATAGAAAATTAATAAAAAGTGTAACTACACTGAATGCAAGATGCATACCACACCTGTAGGTAAATACAGATCCTATGTTTAAAAAAGGTGGGCTTGCTATTTTGTCCAGTGCTGGGGCTTCAAATCAGGCCCTAAACCAGACCTGACATTCTAGTCTTCAAGGATGGTGAGCTTCCCCTTCTCCCTCAGTGCAACAGAGCTATCCAAATCTGAATTCAAATCCCAGTGCTCACAAAAGTTTCATTCTGATGTCAGAAGCCAGTTGTTTCACACGTTTTCCTCTTCTGTGAAAGTCCTGAGTCTCAACCAACAAGAGAAATTCATAAGCAACCCTATAACCATAGGAACAGGTTGTCATCCATGTCAGCAAAGTTATACCTGTCACCATATTTACTAAAATACACAATACCTCCATGAAATAGAGACAAAATGAGAAGAAATTCACCGAACACAAGATTCTCTACACACATGTGTGTCAATATAGATCGTATGTTTAAATTATGAATTCATGACTATAGTGGACCACCCTGGCAATCAATGTCAGATCCTGGGAATGGCCTAGCTCGTTAGTTGCTCACAGGTTAATTTGTTCACCTTGACTTATTGGCCAATTGGTCCTACTAGGTCCTCAGTTAAGATCCCAGCACTACCAACAAGTGGATCGTGGAGTAAGAAGCTAAGTGTGAAACTTATTTTCCTTTTCTCTGAATATCCTGTGTGATCCTGAGAATCCTGGCATGATGGAGAATATTTCTATAAATCTACATGCTCTATGATAGGATGTCATCAATGTAATAAATTTAAGGGGTTTCATCTTAGTACAATCAATGGTAAATAAATGAATAAAACAAAAAATACAAGAACAACCACACCAAACATGTATGGACTGAACATCTACAGGTAAATATAAATCCTATCTTTACAATGTATATAAATAGTATGTATCCAGGGCTGGGCTTGAATTCAGGACTAGTGAACAGGCCTAACTTTCTTTTTTTTTTTTTTTTGGTCGGCCGTGGGGCTTGAACTCTGGGCCTGGGCGCTGTCCCTCAGCTCTTCAGCTCAAGGTGAGTGCTGTACCACTTGAGCTACAACGCCACTTTCGGTTTTCTGGTGGTTTATTGGAGATAGGAGTCTCACGGTCTCTTCTACCCGGGCTGGCTTTGAACCGCGATCCTCAGATCTCAGCCTCCTGAGTAGCTAGGATTACAGGCGTGAGCCACTAGCGCCCGGCAGGCCTAAATTTCTTATCTTCAAATACGGTGATCATCCCCTTTATCCACATTGTTGCAAATTTACCCAGATACTGAGTTCAAAACCAAAGCCTGGAAGAATAAAGAGTGTGAACTGCAAGCCAGGGAACTAAATTTTTTTTTTTATTTTACTTTTCTCAATATCGCGCTTGAACTCAGGTCGTGGCAACTCTGCCTCACCTTTGATCACGTTAGGCTGGGTTGCAGCCACAAGATCTCCAGCTCCTCCTGGGATCCTAGACCCCCAGGCCTTGCAGGGAAAGCAATGCACAGAAAAAATATGGCCATTTTATGTTTTCTTCCTTTGCATGGTGACCCTAATGGGCCTGAATGACACTGTTGCAAATGGTACTTCACCTTGCATGGCTGAAGGCTGCCAGACTATCAGGGATGCCATAGGCCCACGTGGCAACATAGGCCCTGATTTCGAATCCCTGTCCTAACACCAACCAATGGCAGGAGCTACTAAGAAAATGGTTCCCATCCACAGGATTAACAATGGAATATTATCAATGTCAAGGTTCAATGAGTTGATCATGCATGAAGCTCCTATAAAATTAGACAGCATGATTTCAGGAGGCTGATTCATTTTATTCAATATTTATGAAGCATTAAAAGAATATTATTACTTAAAGGAACTCAATAATTTCAGGACACTGATTTCATTAATAGTTTAAGGATGAAAACAATTATATTACACTAATTAAAATTAATTACATTGAGGCATAATTAATACCCAGGAATTGGAAGGAATGTAGTCTATATAACTGAATAATGTATAGACATCTCTGACATGCTATAAAGTTATATTTATTAGCGTACTGCCATCTGCATGTCAATCTTTTCTTATTTTGGTCACCCCTAGGGCTTGATCTGAGGTCCTGGAACAGCATGTCATCTGAATTTGCCACAGGATGGCATGCTAACACTCACCCATTCATTAATTGGGCCTTGAAGGCTTGTAGGTCTTGAGTTCAGATGCCAGCACTCCCAAAAATGAATCGTGGAGTAAGAAGATGATGGTGACACGTTTTCCTTTTCTGTGAAAGTCCTGGGTGTCAGGTATGAAGTGGAATACATATGCAGACCTATATCCTATGTAATCAATGTAATCAATGTTTTATGTTCCATAATAGTCAATAAAATAAATGGTCAATATATGAATAAAACAAAAAAATATAATAACTACACTGAATGCAATATGGAGTCAACATATGTATATAAATATAAATCATATATTTAAATTGTACATGAATAGGATGTTTTCTAGTGTTGGAGATCTATTTTAGGCATAAGGAACACACCTGAATTTCTTGACTTTAAGGAGGCCAGCTTCCCATTCCCACACAGTGCAACAGAGTTACCAAGACATTGAGTTTCAATCCCAATCCTGGCAGAAAAATGGTACCTTTGCACTATGTGAGGCCCAATTCTTAAGCATTTCATTATGCCTACATTTTATGAATGTGATTGTTTAACTGCTTAATAAAGAATTAACTAAAATCAATCAGTGTTCTATAACATAATTGTGTATAATTTTATCCTAGAATCATTCAAGAACTGCCCATTCAATCATATGGATAGGAATGAGTTCGTTAAGATCTCCAGCCATTTGGAGGTGGCAGGACCAGGATTCCAACTGTGAGCTCCAGCTCCCACCACTTCAACCTGGGAATAGGGTACTCACCGGTCTGTCCAAGAATATCAGCAAGACCAATGATTAGACAGGAACCAGGGATTCAAAGCAGTCCTCCTTGATACTTACAAGGCTGTGATGGGAAGATCATGGTAAAAGTCATCGTAGTCAGGAATGTCCTTGAACTTCACTCCAACTTCAGTGTCAACAAAGCCAGAAGCCCTGTGGCTCCAGTGTGGAGGGCGAGCCTTGAGCAAAAGCAGTGCCTAGACTGTGCCCAGATCCTGAGTTCAAGGTCCGGGTCTGGCAACAAACAGACATACAGAAGAATCTGTGCAGCCATCCAGCTAAAGCAGGTCACCCTCTCATCTCCAACTGAATTGGACATTGTTCCCTGGGAAAAGGGCTGGGGGAGCTGCTATCTTCTTGACTATGCCCATGCTGCTTGCATCACAGAATTCCGGCCACACCCCCATTCTTTCATGGTTATTTCTGACCAATGGGATACAAGAATGGTGACCATGCCCACATTCCATGCTGCCTAGTAGCACCCAGGATTCCCACTGTTAGTTTACACCACTACCAGGAGTTGAGGAAGGTAGAGGTGCCTGAGTGGTGAGGAAGAGACTCAAGCAACTTTGGAGTATACTAGGAAATTGAGATGCCTGCCCGCATCCCGGATCCCTCCCCACCTTCCCAAGTTGCTGGATTTCAAACCTCTGGCAATGTTGTACTGCCAGCCCATCTAAAGCCTTGACCTGGTCCCTGGCTCTGGTTCTCTGCTCTTGGCCCATGTGTTTGCAATGCTGCTGCCATTGCTGCTTGCCCCACCTGGAGCAAACTCCAGCAGCTTTTCCCAGCAGCACAGGTGAGTGGCTGCCCCCAAATCACCACTACCAGGAATCAGACACCCCTCTGGGGGCACCATGACCCCCTGCTTATTTCCTCACCCTGACTCTGAGGAGCCACCTTTCTGTCTTGGGCATTTCTGAAACAGAGACTCAATATATGCTCTGGTTGGACTGGATCAAGGTCCTCCTATCTGTGACAGGTATGCTCCACCAGGCCTGGTCCTCTGTAGTTGGGATGGTAAACATGTAGCGCCAAGCTCAGTAATCGATTTAGATGGATTATCCCAAACTTTTAGTCCACAGCAGCCAAATCTTGACCACAGGTGAAGCTCTGGGTAGGGCCACAACCATCAGAACTCATTCTCCTCACAGGACAGTTTGAGGAAACAAGGGATTTATACAGAGGGAATCTCTGGAGCATGGCTTGGCATGGAGGGAGTGGCATTCAGAGAAGATTCTGCAATTCTGTGAGCAAATGACAGGAAGATACCCGGAAAGGGCTCAGGTGGGGCCAGTTATTAATCATGCAACAGCTGGGGATTTTGAAACAAAACATGGCTCTCTTTCATCATTACCCTCTCCCCATGAGGAAGGGGATCCTTCACTGTGTTGAATTTTGCATCTGGGGAAACCGAGGCACAGAGAAGTCAGGTGACCTCCTTATGACTTCAACTTCACAGGAAGCTGGGCCTGACTTGAATACCATGCTCCCTAGGACAATGGGTGCTATTCAATCCACTTCTTGTGGTAGGAAGTCCACTTCTTGTCAGTTGTGGGGCTTGAACCCTAGGCATGGGCACTGTTCCTGAGCTCCTCAGCAAAAGGCTAGTGTTCTACCACTTGAGCCCACAGCACCAATTCTGGTTTTCTGGTGGTTCTTTGGAAATAAAAGAAAGACGTTCCTGTGGGGGCTGTCTATGAACCATGATCCTCATATGTCAGCCTCCAGTGTAGTTAGGATTAGAGTTCTGAGCCACTGGCACCCAACTTAATTTTAATTCTGATTTCTCTCTCTCTCTCTTTTATAAAAACTGGTTGAATAGGTGCTGGAGTAAGGGGTCCAGCATCCCCATATGGCTGGAATACAAGGTGACCCTCTCATTCTTGAGGTGGGCTGTGGGTCAGGAGCTGTCTCACTCAGCCTGTTGAAACAGCTCCCTGAGGTAAGCCCCACTGTGCCCTGGCTAGATCATGAAATTCATTGTCAATCCAGCCTTACTGGGCTTATTGTATTGTATTGCTTTCTACATCAATTTCTAGCACTTGGCCAAACTTATGATACATAGTTATGGAATGAAAATGTAATGTCTTCTTAAGAAAGTCATTTAGGGATCTGGGAATGTGGCTTCATGGTATGGTGTTTGCCTAGCATGCATGAAACCCTGGGTTCAATTCCTCAGTAAAACAGAAAAAAGAAAAACACTAGAAGGAATGCTGTGCCTCAAGTGGTAGAGTGCTAGCCTTGAAGAAAAAAAAGCTCAGGAATAATTCCCTACCCCTGAGTTTAAGCCTGGACTGGAAAAAAATTAGTAAATGGAAAAGAAAGAACACATACTTGAAATATATAATTGCTACTTCTGTACTGACACCTGATAATAGCCCCTAATTCATGTATTTTACTTATGTTAGGATACTGTGTTAAAAAATTTTTGTTCATTAAGTCACAGCAATTAATGCCAGGAATATGCTTAATTGTCAGCTGAAGATTAATTCTGGAAATTCAAGGATTCCAGGATTTTGTGTCATCACTGCTAATCACAAAGTGAAAAGTAGTCTAAGTGTGATTTTGAAATCTTTTTGATCAGTTTTGGCATCAAAAAGGCAGAAGCTAATAGTTGTGACAGAAAATAAGGAGTAACTCCAGATGGAAGGAAAAAATGATACTAAATAAGGTATACCAGAAACTGGTCTAGAGAACCATTTTTGGTTATTGAAGAACTAGTTGTCAACTAGGATTTTCCTTGTTGCAATTAGGATTCTAAATCTCTTAGGCTAGTTCTTAATCTCTGCGTGATACATGTAAACCCTTCTTTTTTTTTTACTTGTGTACATTTTTTTTCTTTTTTCTTTTTATTATTTTTTATTTTTTTAATTTAATTTTTTATTTTTTGTGATCATATTGTACAGAGGGGTTACAATTACATGGGCAAGATTACGAGCAAATTACTTATCAAAAATTGCAGCCTCCTCCTTTGTTTAACCTTCATATCCCTTCCCAGCCTTCCCCCCCCCCCCCGCCCCCCTACCTAATCCTCCCCTCCCCCTGGCAACAAAGTTGTAAAGTTCGTTTTTGACATGACAACTTGTACGACTCATAGTCGCATTGGGCCCACCTTTATCCTTAAAAGACTTGTTTTCCCCCATCTCCTCCACAAATTATACCGACATCAAATATAGTGAAAGTTGGGGTTATAGTGTGGGAGAGGGACATACAAAGCAACAAAGAAATAATCTTATAAATGAGTTAGAAACAAATGCATAAAAGAAAAAAATTAAATACATATTTAAGGGTTCATTTTCCTAACATCACATTATCTGAACTTTCATGCTTGACTCATACATATACTAGATATTGCAAATAAGGAAAACCATGGGACCTATGTTTCCTTGGGCCTGGCTTACTTCACTTAATATAATTTTTTCCAAGCCTTTCCATTTCCTAACAAATGGGGAAATGTCATTCTTTCTGATGGAGGCATAGAATTCCATTGTGTATATATACCACATTTTCTTGATCCATTCATCTACTGAGGGACATCTAGGTTGGTTCCAGATCTTAGGTATGGTAAATAATGCTGCAATAAACATAGTTGTGCTGGCAAATTTAGTGTGGTCTTGTTTGTAAATATCTGAATAAATGCCCAGAAGTAGTTTTGCTGGGTCATAGGGGAGCTCTATGTGAAGTCTTTTCAAAAACCTCCATGCTGATTTCCAAAGTGGTTGAACAAGTTTATACTGCAACCAACAATGAAGTAAGGTTTCCTTCTGTCCACATCCCCTCCAGCATCTGTTGTTGTTATAGTTCTTGATTATAGCCATTCTAACTGGGGTGAGGTGGTATCACAATGTTGCTTTGATTTGCATTTCTTTTATGGCTAGGGAGGTTGAGCATTTCTTCATGTGTCTATTGGCCATCCTTCTTTCTTCTTCAGACAAGTTTCTCTTCAAGTGTTTAGCCCACTTATTTATTGGAAAGTTGTTTCTTTGAGGATATGTTGTTGGGGGATTTAATTTTTCGAGTTCCAAGTATGTTTTAGATATGAGACCCTTGTCTGTTGTATTGCTAGTGAAGATCTTCTCCCAATCCGTGGGCTTTCTATTGATCTTGCTAGCTATGTCCGTTTCCATGCAGAAGCTCTGCAACTTCATGCATTCCCATTTGTCTAACATTTCTTTGATTTGTTGTGTTTCCGGGTCTCTATTAAGAAAATTTCAGCTTGAGTAAAGGAGGCATAGGTTTTCTCCTATTCCATCCTGTAATGTTTTTAGAGTGTCTGCTTTGACTCCGAGGTCTTTGATCCATTTGGACTTGATTCTGGTGCAGGGTGATATATAAGGATCTAGTTTTAGATTTCTACAAGTAGTTAACCAATATTGCCAGCACTATTTACTGAAGAGGCTATCTTTCTTCCATTCTATTATTTTAGCTCCCTTATCGACGATTAATTGGCTATAGGTCTGTAGGTTCATTGCTGGGTTTTCAATTCTATTCCATTCGTCCTGAGGTCTGTTCTTATGCCAGTACCAAGCTGTTTTGATTATTATGGCTTTATAGTAGAGTTTGAATTTTGGTATTGATATTCCACCAGCAGTGTTCTTTCCATTGAGGAGCGTTTTTGGTATTCGGGGGTCTTTTATTGTTTCATATGAAATTTTGTATTGACTCTTTTATTTCCTTGAACAATGAGGTTGGAATTTTGATAGGTATTGCATTGAATTTGTAGATAGCCTTGGGAAGTATTGCCATTTTCACGATGTTAATCTTTCCAATCCAGGAGCATGGGGGTTTTGCCATTTTGTAAGTTATGTTTTGATTTCCTTTTTCAAGATTTTAAAGTTTTCATCATAGAGGTCCTTCAGTTCTTTGATTAAGTTAATTCCTAGGTATTTTATTTTTTGAGGGGTTATTAAAAATGGAGTTACTTGCCTAATTTCAGCCACAATTTTCATTGTTGGCATACAAAAAAGCCATTGATTTTGAGGGACTAATTTTATACCCTGCTCCTTTGCCAAAGTTTTGAATCAGCTTGAGTAATTTTGGAGTGGAGTCTATGGGATTATTTAAATACAAGATCATGTCATCTGCAAAGAGGGAGAATTTTATTTCTACTTTACCTATTTGGATTCCCTTTATGTGTGCAGCTTGTCTTATTGCTGTAGCTAGCCATTCTAATACTAGATTGAAGAGAAGTGGAGAGAGTGTACATCCTTTACTTATTCATGAGTTGAGAGTAAATGGCTTTAGTTTTTCACCATTAATTATAATGATGGCTGTAGGTTTGTCATATACAGCCTTTATTATATTGAGGAATGTTCCATGGATTCCTAATTTTTCCAAAATCTTCATTATAAAGGGGTGTTGGATCTTGTCGAATGTTTTTTCTGCATCTATTGAAATAACAATGTCGTTCTTACCCTTGCACCTGTTGATGTGATGAATAATATTAATTGATTTGCATATATTGAACCAGCTTTGCATCCCTGAAATGAATCCTGTTTCATCGTGGTGTATTATTTTTTGGATGAATTGTTGAAGTCGATTGGCCAAAATTTTGTTGAGAAGTTTTGCATCAATATTCATCAAAGAAATGCGTCTATAATTCTCTTTCTTTAATGAGTCCCTGCCTGGTTTGGGATGAGGGTTATGATGGATTCATAGAATGTGTTCTGTCGTGAAATTTCTCTTTCAATTTCATTGAAGAGTTGGAGGAGTATTGGTGTGAGCTCTGCTTTGAAGGCCTTGTAAAATTCCGCTGTAAAACCATCTGGTCCTGGACTTTTCTTAGCTGGGAGGTCTCTTATTGCTGTTTCTATTTCAATGCTTGATATGGGCCTGTTAAGATGGTTTAACTGATCTTGGTTTAGTTTTGGCATGTCAATATTTGCTAGGAAAATATCCATTTCTCTCAATTTCTCAAACATATTAGCATAAAGTTTTGAGAAGTATTCCCTTATAATGTTCTGAATCTTGGTTGTTTCCATGGCGATATTTCCATTCTCATCTCTGAGTTTATTTATTTGGGTGTGTTCTCTTCCTTTTCTGATAAGATTTGCTAAGGGTCTGTCAATTTTGTTAATATTTTTGAAGAATCACCTCTTTGTTATGTTGATTCTTTCTATAGTTTTTTGGATTCAAATTCATTTAATTCTGATTTAATTTTAATTATTTCTTTCCATCTACTGGATTGGGGTTTATAATGCTGCTCTTTTTCAAGGAGGTTCAGATGACTCATTAAATTTTTAGATTCAGATCTCTCCAATTTGTAGATGTAGGAGCTCAGAGCTATAAACTTGCCTCTGCATACTGCCTTTGCTGTGTCCCAGAGGAGCTGGTAAATTGTGTGCTCATTATTATTAAATAGCATGAACATTTGAGTTTCCTTTCTAATCACTTCATGAATCACTCCTGATTCAGCAGTGTGTTGTTCAGCTTCCATGTATTACTGGACTTTCTTTGGTGGCTTTTGGTCTTGATTCTAATTTTATTCCTTTGTGGTCAGAGAGAATGCAAGGTATAACTTCAATGTTTCTGAATTTGGACAAGCTTTCTTTGTGGCCTAAAATGTGTTCTATTTTAGAAAATGTTCCATGTGCTGCTGAGAAAAACTTATATTCTGATGCTGCTGGGTGAAATGTTTGGTAGATGTCTATTTAATCTAGTTGATCTCTGCAGCTGTTTATATCTGCAGTTTCTCTGTTGAGTTTTTGCCGAGTTGATCTATCTAGTTGGGAGATTGGGGTGTTAAAATACCCAACAATTAATGTCTTTGGATCTATGTGGGATTTGAGGGAAAGTAGTGTTTCTTGAATAAATTTGGGTGCTCCATTGTTTGGCAGTTAGATACTTAGAATTGTAATATCCTCCTGAAGGAGAGATCCCTTAATTAGTATGTAGCAACCTTCTTTATCTCTTCTCACAAATTTTAATATGAAGTCTATTTTATCTGATATTAGGATTGCAACTCCTGCCTGATTATGAGGGCCATTTGCTTGGTAGATTTTGCTCCAGCCTTTAACATTGAAAATGTGTTTGTTTTTATGGGCAAGATGTAACTCCTGAAGGCAGCAGAGAGGAGGATCTTGTTTTTTAGTCCAACTAGACAATCTATGTCGCTTAATTGGAGAGTTAAGTCCGTTAATGTTAAGAGATATGACTGAGAGGTATTTGGGAGTTCCTGCCATGTCATCCACCTTCTTGGGGGTTGCAAAACCTGGGTTGTTCCTATGGTTCTTGGATTCTCAGTTTGGTTGCAGTTTCTTGGCCTTTATTTTGGTCTCGTTGGTTTTCTATGTGTAGGACATCTTTAAGAATTTTTGTAGAGCTGGTTTGGTGGAGATGTATTGTTTCAATTTTTCTTTGCTATGGAAGGTTTTTATTTGGCCTTCAGTTATGAAGGAGAGTTTAGCTGGGTACAGTATTCTTGGTTTATTGTTTGTTTTTAGGGCATGGCATACATCATTCCAGGCTCTTCTTGATTTGATTGTCTCTGCTGAGAAATCTGAGGTCATTCTAATTGGTTTCCCATTATAAATAATTAATCTTTTCACCTTAACAGCTTTATGGATCTTTTCCTTTGTCTGTGTTGATCCTGTGTGGATTATAATGTGACAGTGGGATGTCCTATTCTGATCTGGTCTATTTGGACTTCTAAAAGCTTTTTGTATGTGAATAGGCCTATCTTTTTGCATGTTTAAGAAATTCTCTGCTAGCATCCTGTTAAACAAATTTCCTAGACCATTAACTTCTTTTTCTAGGTGCTCCTCTACACCCATTATCCTTAGATTAGGCCTTCTGATGGTGTCTTCCAAGTGTTAGATTGTTCTATCATATTTCTTGGACTTGTCTTGGATGGTTGTATGTTCTTTCTCTATAATATCTAGGCTATCTTCAATCCCCAAGATTTGATCTTCTGCATGGTCTAAACTGCTGTCAAGACTTTCTACTTAGTTTTTTATTTCTTTTCCTTCTAAGTGGTCAGCTTTGATGGCTTCAAATTCTTTGTTGAAGCTTTGTTTTAGATCTTGTATTAACTTCTTTACTTCCTTAATTTGGTGTTCAGTGTTCATTCTCTAATCACTTAGTTGATTGGTTATGGTTTCCTTGGAATCCCATTCCTTCTGTTGGTTTCCATTCAGCATTCCCTTTGTGGTCTCCCTGACTTCCCTCAGCTCTTTGTTAGTGGAGCCCATGAATGCCTTTAGTGATCTTTGTGTATTCTCTTCCTGCTCTCTCAATTCCTGTATTACTCTTTGATTAGCTTCCTCCCATTCATGGGATTCCTGTAGTTCTCTTTGAGTGTAATCAGCCTGATAACGCCATTCCTGCCTTTCTCTTTGAGTATTCTCAAGCTGCTCACTCAAATCCTGTATCAGTTTTTTAGTAGCTTCCTCACGCTCATGATATTCCTCTAGAAACCTTTGGATTGCCTCCTCTCTCTCCCTATCACGCTCATACAGAGTCCTTTGTAGGTATTTAATCTTTTCCTGCATTGACCTATTGTTTGCCTCCTCTCTCTACCTATTACGCTCATACAGAGTTCTTTGTATGTTTTCAATCTTTTTGTTTATCAGTTTTGCCAGCAGTGTTTGTAGAGCTATTTGGGAACTCTCCTATGGATTATTCATTATCTGTTCTGTCCCCTGATTATCATGAGTGGGAGTGAATATACCCGGAATTGCCATTTTTCTTGTGGTTTTCTAGCTTACTCTGCCCATTTGGGATGAAAGTAACACCAGTTTTGTGCTAGAACACTAACTTAATGCAAGCATCAACCAAAGGCTGAATTTGCATAGTCAACAGTCTGCAGATACAATCTAGTTCAACAGTTACCTCTATTCAACATCAAATGACTCTATATTAATGGGCTACAAACCGCAAAGAAGAATTTGGTGAACCAGAAATTATTAGGGTTAGGGAGAGATGTGGGTAAAAAGATGTGGGAAAAAAAGAGGAATAGAATGATATGGGAAGGTACAGGGAGAGTTAATTTAACTAAGTCCTAGTCTCAAAGCAGGAATTAGGTTGGATAGGATGGAAGTAGAGAGAGAGAAAACAAGAAGAAAAAGAAAGGGAGAAAAAGAGACCAGAAAAACTAGAAAAATATAAATTAATAATATACAGATCGAGAGCAAACTATTCAAAGAACGTGAATATATTGAGAAAAGGGGAGGGATATAAAGGAGATGTGAAAAACTTAAAAATAAAAATAATTAAAATGTTATATTGGTATAAAGAGGTAGTACAGCTATTAAGGAATTTAAGTCTCAAAAGTTTTGAATTGAGTAATTAATTTGTGGATTAAGTGTGTACACAATGGGGGATAGGGTCTAATAGTCAACTACAGGTATAACTGAGGATGTGCAGAACAACAATTAAGTCCCATAAAGAACAAAATTGAGGAAAAGGTAGGAAGGATAAGGAAGAAAGAAGAAAAAAATCAGAAGTTCAGTCGAGCTAAGCAAAAAGCAAAAAGAAAATTTTGTTAAAAGAAGAAAAAAAAGAAAGCTACAAAGAAATAAACTTATAAATGAGTTAGAAACAAATGCATGAAATAAAAAAAAAAACATTTAAATGCATATCTAAGGGTTCATTTTCCTAACATCACATTATCTGACCTTTCCTGCTTGACTCATACATATACTAGATATTGCAAATAAGGGAAACCATGGGACCTATGTTTCTTTGTGCTTGGCTTACTTCACTTAATATAATTTTTTCCGAGCCTTTCCATTTCCTAACAAATGGGGAAATGTCATTCTTTCTGTCCCTCCCCCACAGTATAACCCCTGCTTTCACTATATTTGATGTCGGTATAATTTGTGGAGTACATGTGGAAAAACAAGTCGTTTAAGCATACAGGTGGACCCGATGCAACTATGAGAAGTACAAGTTGTCATGTTAAAAACAAACTTTACTTTAGTGCGGGGGGTGGGGGGGATAGGGTCGGGGGGTGGGTGAGGCTGGGAAGGGATGTGAGGGGTAAAAAAGGAGGAGGCTGCAATGCTTGATAGGAAATGTACTCATTATCTTCCCCATGTAGTTGTAACCCCTCTGTACAGTATGTTCACAAAAAATTAAAAGTAAAAAAAATAAAATAAATAAAAAGAAAAAAGAAAGAAAGAGAAATGCACACACGCATGTATACCTAAAATAAAGATTAAAAGGGGGAAAAAGTTACTAGAAAATAATTTTTTTCAAAAAAGGTAAAAATTAAAGATTAAAAAAGTTTTAGAAAAGAAAAATAATTTTTTTCGTAAAAGGTATATAAAAAAGAAGAAGATAAAAAAAAGTTCTTTGATTTTTTTAGGAGCATTGGGAAAAATCCTGTATCTCCCTTGTGTCTGTAATCAGCCTCTGGTTGGAGTCTCTGGTCTGCTTGGTTGGTTTCTT
The DNA here is from genome assembly GCF_024711535.1 of Dipodomys merriami. Taxonomy (NCBI): domain Eukaryota; kingdom Metazoa; phylum Chordata; class Mammalia; order Rodentia; family Heteromyidae; genus Dipodomys; species Dipodomys merriami. The sequence goes on from NW_027206007.1 coordinate 838,013, forward strand.
AAGTCAGTTTGTTTGGACAGGCAGAAAAATACTCTGCTTTACCCAGGATTTTTCGATCCTCCTCCCAAGTTAGTTCAATGGGAGTGGGGTATGCTTTGAGTATCACAAAAGAGGGAGATGGCTTTTTCCTCCAATTTGGAGATGCTGTGATGAGGCTAGGTTCTTTGTAGACTTGAGGCCTTTCAGCAAAGAGTAGCTTTTCCCAGGGACTAGTTTGTGAGAAACTCACACAGTCCAGCCTGGAACCACTCTCAGGGCTTCTGTTTACTGATATTGAAGCTGCTAAAGGGAGGGGCAGCCTCTGGCTCTGATTACTCAATGAAGAAAGCCACTCCTAGGTCTGGCGCCCGAACTGGGTGACTTTTCCCTTGGTAGAGCTGATTCTGGCAGGTCACGCCTTTAAGTTCTTGTGACCTGCTAAATGATGCTAGTTTTATTCCAAGGCCTGAGTTGGAGCTAGCAGCTCTGCCAAGCTTTGTCGGTATCCAAGATGGAGATCTCCAGTACTGGGGTGGGGGAGAGGAGTGGCCTTCAATCCTCTGATCCCTGAGAAGGAGTGAGGATGTCAGGGTTCTACTCATGCCGTCTTGCTTCCTGGGTCGTCTCTGGTCTGCGAACTGCAGGATGAAGATGTCTGCTCCTTGTCGGTTCTTGCTGGTGTTGAGTAAAATCCGCTCACTTGCTGCTTCTGGCTCTTTCGTCCCCAGACTCTCTCTGTTTCAGGTATGGGGGTACCGCCGCTGTCGCTGCCGACGCTGCCGTCACAGCAGCTGCTGCTGGCAAGATTTCAGATCTGTCTCCTTGCCTGGATTTTCCCTCTCTGGCCTAACTCTCTGTCCTGTGATGGCACACTTGGTGTGATTCTCTGGCTTAGGACTGTTCACTGGAACTCTAAAACTGCTTTCTATGTGAGAGCTTGTTTTGCCTCCAGCTTCTCCTCTGTCATCTTCCTGGAACTCCCAAAATGTATCTCCTTCTATGCTGTTCTTTCATACCTTATCTCCTTTTTTTTCTAAAAATCTCAGTCTTTCTATATTTCTCTATGAACATTTCCTGATACTAATACACCTATACAGATGTCACAGCATGCTATTGTAAGGGTCCCATAGCTCATGAGTCATTAATGTAACAAAATGGAAAAGGAGGACATATTTACTGCTACCTCAATTTTTCTGAAAAGCTGCAATGGCATCATTTGGTTAAAATTTTCATTCTTTGTCTACACAGTGTCATTCAGTGTACCTAAATGCAAATATGAAATGGGTGCTGGTGGTTTACACCTGTAATCCTATCTACTCAGGAGGTTGAGACCAGAATTGTGGTTCAAAGCCAGCCTTGTCAGGAAAGTCCAGGAGACCCTAATCTTCAATTAACCACCAGAAACCCGGAAGTGGTGCTGTAGCTAAAGTGTTAATGTGCACAACTTGAAGTGAAGAGCAGAGGGACAGTGCCCAGGATCAGAATTCAAACCCCACAACCAACAAAAAAGGTGAAATATGACTTTAAGTTTCCCCAGAAGGAATGACAAGATCAATAATCTTCCCAAGCAAAAAAATTAATTCCAAAATTATTCAGTGCACCTACTTTTGGTGAGTTATTTTATAGAATCTGTGCTGGACATATTCTCTTAAAACAAATCGTTTAGGGATACAGGTGGACCCATTTCAACAATGAGATGTATAAGTCTTTATGTCAAAAAACGAACTTTACAACTTTGTTGGGGGGGAGGATGATATGGGGAGAGAGGGGGAGTATGCGAAGGGATGGGAAGGGAAAACAATGAAGAGGCAACAATGCGTGATAAGAAATGTACACGTTATCTTGCCCGTGTAATTGTAACTCCTCTATAAGGTATTCTCACAATAAAAAAAGGAAAAAATGTCAAATATTAGCTTTACAATAAACATCTAATATTTCATCTTTGAAGACAGATGTCTATACAGTTGATGTTGCTTGGCTTTCTTACTATCTTAGTTCGAATCCAACCCTGGCAGGATAGTCTGTCAAACTCCTATCTGTATTTACACAGCAAAAAAGCCACAAGTGGAGTTTTGGTTCAAGCAGTAGAGTACAAGCTTTGGGGGCAGGTTAGCAGGAAAGAAAACTGTTCAGGGACAGTACCCAGCCTATGAGTTCAAGCAGCATAGCCAACACAAAGTAAAAAAAAACAAGCAAACAAAAAAACCCCCAAAATTTCCTAAAAGGAGTACTGGTCTGAGAAGAGCCTCTTTTGCTGATCATACTCACTGGATGCTTTTTTGGAATCCTTATTGCTCTGGAGAATTCCGGACCAAACTAAAGGAATTGATAACTGAGTCCTAAAACAAGAGAATCATCTCAGGGGTAAAAATACCAGCGATAAGAGACTTTAAAACCTCCATGTCTTTGTTTCTTAGCAGTAGAACGGTTTTGGGGGGGTCCAGTGGTGGGCCTGAACTCTGGGCTGAGCGCTGTCTCTCAGCTCTTCAATTCAAGGTTAGCGCTCTACCACTTGAGCCACAGCACCACTTCTGGCTTAATTTTTGCTTATATAGTGCTGACGAATCAAACCTGGGCCTCATGCATGCAATGCCAGCGCTTTACCACTGAGGCAACTATGCTGGCCTTAAAATGGCACATTATTTCTTTTTGTAATATTCTCAATTAGAAGTTTACAGAAAAGTTATATATGAGTAAAAACCCACACGAAAAAGTCGGAGACAGAGTTTCCTTCAAGCCTTGGGATTTTCTTGTACAGTAAAAAGGAAAGCACAAGTTAACTTGAACTTTGTCAATCCTCTATATTCCATTCCTCTCCTGGGATCAGTTTCCACATCCAGTAGCAGTTACTTCCAGGAACAATCTATGGTGCTGCCGGAGGTATAATGAATGTTTTCTTGCTTCACCAAAATAACACAAGGACACCTTTATCTGAGGTTACACGTGTTTCAGAGACAACTTAGTAAAGAGAAAATATGAAATTTATATTGCTTTTCAATACATTTTCCATGAGTATATTGAGTTCAAACTTTGTAAGTTCTCTATAAATTAAGGTGAATTTTAAATGGGAAGAAGGTTCTCAGATCTTTTTTTTTGTGAGTGTATGTGCTGCGCATTATTTCCCAACTGTTCATGAGTTAACAGTAAGGAAACAAACAATAGCAATAATAGGAGAAAGAAGTTTTGTGTTTAAGTATAAGGGTTCAATACACTATAGAAGATTCTAAAAATAAGACCACGTTGAAACAATAAAGCCAAGTCCAGTATGTAGATTTGAGAGTGATATAGAGAAAGCATTACTTGTATGTGGAACAGGAAGTATGAGGCCACTCACTTTCTAAATCATGCTTGCTAATCATGCAACTTTGTAGACCGTAGAATGGAAGCATAATTCTGTTTCCAATGCAAATCAGATATAAGAGCATGGACTTAATTGGAAAAAAAAAGTCCATCCTGAGAGAGCAGGGATTATACTAGCCATGAACTGGTGGATAAGATCACATTTATTTTCTTTCCTTTACTTATGTATTTTTTGTTGGTGGTGGTCTTGGCAATTGAACACTGGGCCTGGGAGCTGTCCCTCTGCTATTCAGCTCAAGGCTAATGCTCTATACTTGAGCAACAGTGCCACTTTCAGTTTTCTTGTAGTTAATTGGAAAAATAGTCTCCGGAACATTCCTGCCCGGCCTGGCTTTGAACCCTATCCGAAGATCTCACCACCATCCAGCTTAGGATCACACTTCTAACAGTGTACACACAGCATATATAATGTGCATGTTCATGTATCTTTATATGAATTCTTAAGTTAAAAATCTAGGCTACAGATTAGCCTTTACACTCACGAAAATGTTTGTAATTTAAAAGTTGATACTACTGGAGAAATAAAACCTAAGAATGTAAAGGTGTCTGGGAAGTTCAGTTTGCATCCAGCCTGGGCAGAACAGTCTTTGAGAAACTATAATTAACCAACCAAAAGCTGGATTGGAAGCATGGCTCAAGTATTGGAATACCAGTCATGAACAAGATTGCTGAATAAGATCTTGACGCTTTTGCATACATACATACAATCATACACATATATACACACGTATGTGTGTATATGTGCACACACAAATACACATATGAAGCAACTCTCAGAATATGTGGAAAAGTTAGAAAACAATAGAAAATATGTCCAGAGTAAGACTAGAATCAAGTGATAATTTTTAATGTTAGAAAGTCCTCAAGTGAACCTTCTTCAAAAAGTTTAAGAATATTACATAGATAGGGACCAGAGATAGTAAGAGAATCAAGTAATCATTATTAATGGGATCAGGTCCATGGAGGAATGAATCAGAGACTCCTGCAGGTGCATCTGAAAATGTTCATATCCTGTGTCAAATATTAGAACATCTTTGAAAAGAGTACATGAACACTCTGAGCAGTATGGTGGATAATATTACTGGAGAAATTCAGAATTGCTAGTCTGTATCTAGATTAAATAAACCAAGAAACTATGGAGGGGCAATGTGATACAAGGCTAGAATTCTAGCATTCAGACTAAGACAGGAGATTAGATAGTGGAATTACACAGTGATACCTTCCCTGGAACTGGTAGTATAATTTTGTCTTAATAAAACAAACCGAACAAGAAAGGAATACAAAGTTGTAAGTTTGGGCTAATTTTGTCATTATGTTTTGAGAAGTCATGTTTCCTCTTGAAATGCAACTCATATATAATCCTCAGTTGTGTTTGAAATGTTCTCTTCATTACAGAACATTCTTAGATGCAAAATGGCTCATGATTCCCATCCAAAATTTGAAAATGTAAGGAATCATCATTCTGATAGATTCCAAGGAAAGGATAAAGGATTACAAAAGCTTAAGCTTGGAAAAATAGCAAAGTTAATCTAATGTAGCACTATGTAGATCTTGCTAAATTAGAGTTTATATTTAAAATAAATGTTTTGGTTTTGTTTGTAATTTCATATTCTATAGGATACTACAAAATTCTTTTTAAGTAGAGGGTTTAATTGACAAATTTACAAATGTGTCTTGCATGCTATTTGCCTAGAATATTCTTTCATGAGATTTATAATTAGAACTCAGTAGATAATACCAACACTTCATGTATAAAATGATAATGTGAATAATGTAGACAGAGTTGGCAAAAAGTGGATGATATTAATTTATAAATTTAGAAAAAGGGCGATTTTTTGAGGCTTTGGTATAACATGGAATGAAGAGAATAATTGTGTGACATCTTCTTTCTTCTACCTCTATGTAAGACAGGAAGCAATTCCCTTAATTACATGCCTCTGTATACAGTGAGAAAAATGCTCGGTTTGTGATTTGTTTTATTGGTTTTTCCTAGGGCTTGAACTCAGGGACTGGACACTGTCTGAGCCTGTTTATGCTCAAGGCCCATGCCCTACCACTTCAACCTCAGCTCACTTGTGTCTGGCTTTTCCTAAAAAGTTTATTGGAGATAAGAATCTAGAGAACCTTCCTGCCTGGGTGGGCCTTTGCCAATGTCTAGTGTGTTGGGGTCCCTGGGTAAGGGTAACGAAATCACCAGGACACTGGGGATGCAGAGTGCAAACAGCAATTGCCACTGCGTGCTGTGCTTTATTGTTAGTAGTATTTAACAACAAGGAAGCATGATCTTTGCCAATATTTGGTCAGAAGACATTGACACAAAAATTTCAACAGATAGATTTTTACTTGACCTATGCGGCAATGTCTTGGTATATTATTATCTCAACTATTTTATTGCAAGCTCAAACCAATCAGGAAAATGCTTGACTAGCTGTTAATCTATGTTTAAGCAAGAAGAAGCGCTACTTCCTCAGCTCCCAGGAGTCTGTGGCATGTGTTTTGAGATAGGGAGAGAACATTTTCCCTCTCTAGCCCGGCATGCCAAGAGCTTTCCTAATACTCAAACACGGTCTTCAGATAATCCTGAGGCCGGAGCCTGCATCATTCTGCCCCTTCAACATAGACCCTGCGTCTTCACAATTTCCTTCTTTTTTCTTTTGTTTTAAAGTAAAGCTTTCCACAGAGTTATCATAGATGTTTGCATTGGTTTCATAAAAATCAAACATAACAGTCCAATGCAATCAAAATACTAACAATCATAATTTCCCTACCACTAGCAATATGTGAAATGCTTTGTAGTATTTTTTTGTATCCAACCCTTCTAATTGTTTAATAAGTGCATCAGCAATATTAGAATCATCATCATTTGTAAATTGTTTACCAAAATTCTCATGTACATTAAATTGTAATTGTGCAATCAATTGAGCAGCAGTAGAATTTCCAGATAAATACTGCTGTATTACATTCTAATCATGTATAGATTTATTATATTTTACATTAGTAATGAAAAAGGTAGTAAAATTCCAATTACATTTTAACAGTAACTGTTTTTCCACAACCAATAACTTGTGTCCTAACCATCCCACTATCTGTTTAAGAATATTAATCTGTGTTTGTGATAGAGCATCAATTTCTACCTGTGAGACCCACAATTCATGTGAATCCCGGAGACATTCTTCCACAAAGTGCTAATTTGTAAGGAAGTGTGTAGGGCAATTCCAGACACCGCAGCAACAGTGGTAATAGCAATTAAGCTTAAGATGACAGCTACCATGGCTCCAATCATGCACTTTGTACATTTTAGTAGTTTGGTAAAAAATTCAATAACAACACTATCCAAAGGATTTTGGGACCATTGTCTTCCTAATTTGACAGGTAGGCAAATATGAGTTCTTTGTTGTAATATCATAGTACTATACTGTCATTAAAATTAAGAGAGGAATTAATGCAAGAACACAGGCGACAATGAAAACAAGAAATATTAGGAGAAAATGTAAAATTTCCCACTAAAAGTGCATAAGGCAGAGCTACACAAGCAGTTGCATCATAAGATTTGTACAAAGTAAAATTATAAGTGGATGCAGAGTTCACCGTCCCTGAAAACGATCCATTTGATAGCATCATGGGTTTCAGCGCTGCTGCGACCTTCCAAAGATGAGTCTGAACAGCAGTGGGTGCAGCCATGAAAGCCCATAGAGCATCTGCAATGCCTCCGTCTCCCCAGGCCATCAATCGAACTTCAGTAAGCGATCCATTAATGGCTTCCGGCATCCTAGTAACATTTGATAAATCACATCTGGTAATATTCCATTCTGAACGTGTGTTAATAAACTGTCCAAAAGGTCCTCAATTAATAAAATTATTGAACATTTTTCCAAATGTTCCTCTACACTCTTGCCACACAAAAGGCTGATATTTTAAATCAATATAAGTAAAATCAGGGCACATAGGTAAGGATAACTTGCCATCAGTGACACTTTCCCAGCTACTATTAATGGCCAAGAAGTTAATCGCTGAAACTGTGTTTTAGAATTGGAAGTGCGTTTCCCAGGTAAAACCCAACGTTGCCAATTCATTACTAAACATGGAGGAGGCACCAGACAAACAGGCAAGGAATGAGTATAGTAAGTAAAATTTAAAAAGCTACCATCATCCTTATTGCAAAATGTGAAATTATTCCAAGCAGGAGATAAAACTGCAGGAAGAATATAGACGGTTATATCCCCAAACAACAGGTTCCAATGAAGGAGGGTTAGGAACAAAGGCCCAATAACTTACATTAACATTAGCATGGACAGAGTTTACAGTAAGCAGGGCACACATGGCCAGGAACAAGTTCTCAGCAGTGACAGGTTTATCATTGAATTGTAACATCTTTTGTCCTTCTCCAGTCAACTTTTTAACCTGCCCCCAGATGGGCAGTGGGGATTTCTTTTTCTTATTTTTATTTTATTTGTGAACATAATGTGTAGAGGGGTTACAACTACATGGACAGGATAATGTGTACATTTCTTACCAAGCATTGCAGCCTCCTCCTTTGTTTACCCTTCACATCCCTTCCCAGCCTCCCCCTCACCCAGTCCCAATCCTTCTCCCCGCTCCCCCCCGCCCCCGCGCACCAGCGTGGTAAATTGTTGTATCTACCTCGACCAGCAAGGAAGACACGACACGGGATTCTTGTCAAAGCAGTTTATTCAGGAACCTTGTTTGTTAGCTTTTTTTGCTTCTTCCCCCCCCCCCCCACCTGCACTCCGGTTATAAGCCTCCTGGATGGCCAACCCTGAAGTGCCACGTGGCAAATACCAATAGGGTCACAAACACGGAAGCAAGCCAGTAGCCAAGCCATAGCCATATAAGGAGTTGTTTTTCACAGAGAGCACTCGCTGTCGGGAAGGCGGAAGGCAGAAGCCAGCGCCATCTTTGGTCATGGCCGTGCCATGTGGCCCCGCCATCTTTGGTCGGCTCAAGCAGCTCTCCACAGCTCCCCCTTTTTTGTTTTATTGAGATACAGGTAAGAGTAGAGGTTGGGCCTCTGTCTGAAACATTAATGAGAGGACCTTGCACTGGTCTTCGCCTGAGGTGCATGCTTTCTCCAGTGATGACCAGGCCCGTCCGATGCCTTTTTTGCAGAGGTGGGATCTTGGGCATCAACCCACTTGTAACCCAACATGCTCTTCTTGGGCTCATGCCAGGAAGTGATTCCCATGTGCAGTGCGTTTGCCCATGTGCAGTGCATTTGCCTTACACCCTGTGCTATTCTCTTAATGTGGCAAGCCACACGTGAGGGGACTGTCTGACGTCAATGGCAATGAAGGCCTGGACCACCATAGCCATACTCCTGCGCTGAGAGCTCCTAATCCGGTATATGCACCACAGGCACAGCAAGATCTCCAATGCCAGGATACCAATAAGGGAGCCTATTCCCGCCTACTCCTTTAAATGATCCACAGCTGTCAAAATCCAGGAGGAAACATCTTGTAACAGGGCATCATCCATCCGGGTGGAGTTTACCGCGACAATGGCCAATCGTAGCTGAAACATCAATTGGTCAAATTCCCCTGTCCAGTTGCCTAAAAGATAACTTGACAGTTGTGTAGACAAATTTGCTGCTTGGGTATAGTTATAATACTGAATAGTAGTAATACAAAGCCCTTCATATTTTTGAACACATCCCAGCTGAGCCAACTGCCACATGATATCAACCTGTTCCTGTACAAGGTCAAACCTTTCATTTAACAGCATCAGTCCTCCTTTTAATTGTGCAATGGCCACTTGTTGTAAATCCAAAGCTCTGGCTGTAGTAGCCGACAAGTTATTTAGAGTCTGAGCTGTCTGCACAGTATGTGACATGGCGACAGCGGTAGCTGTTGCACCCACAGCAGCCACAGCTATAGCAGTTACAATGGCCGCAGTGATGCCAAAATCTCTCTCTCTCTTTTTTTTCTTATCGAGACCACTTCCTAACCAAGGAAGGGTGTTATTATTATTATTAATTATTATTATTATTATTATTATCATTATTATTATTATCATTATTATTATTGCCAATTTTTTTTTATGTCTAAACAAGGTTACAGATTGAGAAGCATCTACTGGCACAGGCACCCAACGCGGAATGCGTGCAACTATAGCTAACGAATATTGAGAACTCCAGCAGGTAGCATAATAGCAGGTTTCATTAGTACAAGCACACACATCATCTGAACATATAGAGATGTTGTTAATTATCAAAAACACAAAAGGGGAAACCTGGCAACTCTGCATTCTTTGGTGTATTGCTCATAGACTAATTGTTTTATAAGAGGCATAGCCATGTCAGGATCCCCAAAAATTCTGTCTGCTGCTTCCACCATTCTGGCCACAAAACCTGAAAAAGGCTTGGTAGCCCCCTGCAGGATCTTGGTGAGATTACCACTAACTTTCCCCTTATTTGGTAGTGATTTTCACACCCTAATGCAAACATCATTTATCTGTTGATACACTTCAGGGGGATATCTTGTCTGAGCATTAGCAAAGCGGCCTTGTCCTAAGAGCATATCTCTGTCCCAAGCCTGACATCCGTTTGCTTGATTAATGGCTGCCTGTTCATTACAAAATTTTAGCATAAATGCCCTCCAATCCAAGTATTGGCCTGGACCCAGACATGCTCGTGCTAGACTCGCCCAATCAGAGGAAGTCATGCAATATCTTTTTATAGCTTCCACTTGAGCCACGGTAAAAGAGGCTGAAATCCCATACGTCCCAACAGACTCAGCCAAGGACTTAATTACTTTAAATTCTAGAGGCTCATGAAATCTCAGTTGATTATTGTCTTGAAAAACTGGAAAGGTGAGTTTTGCTCGAGCAGTCCTCCAAGTATCCGGGCAAAATGTATGCCCATTGGCTCCATGTAGATATGGAGGAGGACCTAAAAGGGCTTGACCGGAAGATCTTTCTACGTCATCTAAAGGGGCTTGACCAGAAGTTCTTTTTATGTCTTCATTAAGCACAGATTGGCTTAGCTTACGTTCTCCCTTTTTTATACTGCTCCTTTTCATCTGTTGAATAAGTGCTCTCACTTCTTCCTCCTCTAACTAGCTGGAACTTTCTCTTTCCTTTTTTAGCTCAGACAGTTCTGGGTATAGTTGCCTCCTTTTGCCCTGTTTACTGTCTCCCACTTCACTGATCGTGTTCTCTGACCTCTCCTCCTGTAACTGCACCAGTGCTGACTGTCCATTTTCTACAATCTCACAGCAGCTCTGATCCTCCAGACAGCCCTTAATCAATGCCCAAATGGGGCGGACTCCTGCCCTTAATGTGCCCTGTTTATAGGCAAAGTCCAAATCCCTCCCTAACTTTTCCCATGAAGCTGCTGTAAGGCTCCCGGACACTATGAACCAAGGAGCTACAATGTTGCAAGCCTCAAGGAACTTCTGTAAAGTATCCTTTTTTAACTTTAGCCCTTTTAAGTGTAGCAGCTCTTCCAAGGCCAGAAAAATTGGATGTGAAGTCGCGGCGCCCATCTTAGTTATTAAAAAAAATTATTTTTTGTTACTTTTACTTTAGGCCTGTATTTCTTCCCGGGTTTCCACTCTCTCTTTATCTACAGAGAAGAGCCCCGTATTATGCCCGCTTTAATCGTGGATTCCCACTTACCTGGGAACTTACCCTGCTCTTGTCGTGGATTTCCTTTTCCTGGGAACTTACGGGTGTACCACCCTGACTGCCAGGAGTTTTGAATCCCTTGTGGAGTTAGTTCCCCGTACAGGCCACCAGCTGTCGTATCTACCTTGACCAGCAAGGAAGACACGACCCGGGATTCTTGTCAAAGCAGTTTATTCAGGAACCTTGTTTGTTAGCTTTTATTGCTTCTTCCTCGCCCCGCACCCACACTCCAGTTATAAGCCTCCTGGATGGCCAACCCCGAAGTGACACGTGGCAAATTCCAATAGGGTCACAAACATGGAAGCAAGCCAGTAGCCAAGCCATAGCCATATAAGGAGTTGTTTTTCACAGAGAGCACTCGCTGTCGGGAAGGCGGAAGGCGGAAGCCAGCGCCATCTTTTGTCATGGCCGTGCCATGTGGCCCTGCCATCTTTGGTCGGCTCCCGCAGCTCTCCACAGTAAAGCTCGATTTGGACATGAGAACTTGTACTTCTCACTGTTGCAACAGGTCCACCAGTATCCTTAAACGACTTGTTTTTCCCCATCTCCTCCACAAGTTATACTGACATCAAATATAGTGAAAGCAGGGGTTATACTGTGGGGGAGGGACATACAAAGCAACAAAGAAATAATATTATAAATGCGTTAGAAACACATGCATGAAAGAAAAAAAACATTAAAATACATATCTAAGGGTTCTTTTTCCTCAACTGGTGGCCGATTCCTTGAAGGATACAGGGCTGTCCTCACTGGGCCGCATCTGTATCCATCAGGCAGGAAGCTAGTATTGTTTGCCATCCTGTGTAGACACAAAACCCTATCCTCACCCCTTATGTAATAATGTTCCTAGTTGCCTTTCTGCATCCAATGCAATCTTAATCCATACATAAGCATTTAAATAATGTTTTTCTGATATTTGTTCAAAATAGCGCTCAGCTCTAGTTAAAATATCTACTTGTGGTAAGTTTAAAAAATTAAGAACATAAAGAGCTTGATGTAAAATTATTTTAGGATTTTGCATGGAAAACCACAAAATATCCATACCCTCATCCAACCTTTTCCTCCTTTTTAATTTTTTAATTTATTGTTTTAGTATGCCATGAACTCATTCAATAATGGCTTGTCCTTGGGGGTTGTATTCTATTCCTGTAATATGTACTACATCATAAAGTTCACAAAATCTTTTAAATCTGATACTTTTATAGGCTGGTCCATTATCAGTCTTTATTTTGGCAGGCACTCCCATAATGGCAAAAGCTTCCAATAAGTGTTCTATTACATGGTTAACAATTTCTCCCATAAGGGCAGAAGCCCAAACAAATTTAGAATACGTATCTATTGTAACATGTACAAAGGAAAAACGGCCAAAGGCTTATTCATGGATTATATCCATTTGTCAGAGCTCGTTAGGTTGTAATCCTCGAGGATTTACTCCAGCAGGTACAACTCTCAAATGCATGGGTCTGCAGATAGGACACATTTTTATAATTTGTTTAGCTTGAGAATAAGGTATTTTATAATGTATATGTTAATGGCTAGCATTTGTATGTAAATGAGCATGATCCTGTTTAGCAGAAGCAAAACTAACTAATTTATCAACCTGATTATTGCCATATACAAGGTAGCAGGTAACAAAGAGTGAGCTCAAATGTGAGTTACACTTTGGCATTACGTTGTTGCAGTAAAGCTTGTAATTGTTTAAATAGTTGGTTTAGCTGGGGTTTAGATGAATGTGTAATTCCAGTTATATTAGTCACAACTCCTACAGCATAGGCAGAATCAGTAACAATATTAATATCTCCCACAAAATCTTATAACATCTTAATAATAGCAAAAAGTTCATTTTGTTGAACTGATGCTTAAGTAGTTGTTTGTACCCAATATTTATTTGTTGTCCAATAGCACTTTTTGTTTTAGAGCCATCTGTAAAAACGGTAAGAGCACTGGAAATAGGTACCTTGGTAATTATATTATTAATGACAAGTTGTTGTTTATGCAAGCAATCCCACAATCTACCTATGAGAAAATGATAGGAATATTGCCCAGTAAAATTTACTAATGCTATTTGTAGCGTTTCAGACAGGTTTAACAAATATTTTAGTTGGACTTTTGGCAAAGGAAAGATAATTTCAAATAAATCATACCACGATAGGGTAAATACCCGTTGCCTGGCCTGTTGAATAATAATTGCCAACTGTTGTTGATAAGGAATAATATTTTTTGTAAATCTATGCTGCGTATAAATACATTCTAATGGTATCTCATTTTGTCGTATAATTCTTGTTGGGTATTTCCATGTATCTAAAATACATAAATTTATGAGTTGATTTAGCGTTACTCGATGTAAAAATATTTTTTTAATTCTCTGTTCTACAAATTGTACTTCTCTTTCAGCTTCCTTAGTTAAAGTTCTTTTGCTATGTAAATCAGGCTCCAATTGTAACAATGAAAGCAAATTATGTAATTGGTAAGTAGGAATTCCTAAGGCCGGTCGCATGCAAATAATATCTCCTATTAACTTTTGAAAATCATTTAACGTATGTAATTGATCACGTCTTAAAGATATTTTTTGAGGTGTCACTGTTTGTCTACAAACAACATATCCTGATGGAGACACAGAATTCCATTGTGTATATATACCACATTTTCTTGATCCATTCATCTACTGAGGGGCATCTGGGTTGGTTCCAGATCTTAGGTATGGTAAATAATGCTGCAATAAACATAGTTGTGCTGGTAGCTTTAATGTGGACTTATTTGTAAACATTTGGGTAAATGTCCAAAAGTGGGATTGCTGAGTCATAGGGGAGCTCGATGTGGAGTCTTTTGAAGAAACTCCATACTACTTTCCAAAGTGGTTGAACAAGTTTATACTCCCACCAACAATGAAGTAAGGCTACCTTCTGTCCACATCCCCTCCAGCATCTGTTGTTATTAGAGTTCTTGATTTTAGCCATTCTAACTGGGGTGAGGTGGTATCTCAAAGTTGTTTGGATTTGCATTTCTTTTATGGCTAGGCAGGTTGAGCATTTCTTCATGTGCCTATTGGCCATCCTTCTTTCTTCTTCAGACAAGTTTCTCTTTAAGTAATTAGCCCATTTATTTATTGGGCAGTTGTTTCTCTGAGGATTTGTTGTTGGGGGATTTAATTTTTCGAGTTCCAAGTATATTTTAGATATTAGACCCTTATCCATTGTATGGCTAGTGAAGATCTTCTCCCAATCCGTGGGCTTTATATTGATCTTGCTAACTATGTCCTTTGCCATGCAGAAGCTCTGCAACTTCATGCAATCCCATTTGTCCAACCATTCTTTGATTTTTTGTGTTTCCAGGTCTCTATTAAGAAAATTTCGGCCTGCACCAAGGAGACCTAGGGTTTCTCCTATTCCATCCTGTAATGTTTTCAGAATGTCTGCTTTGACTCCGAGGTCTTTTATCAATTTGGAGTTGATTCAATGTAGGGTGATATACAAGGATCTAGCTTTAGTTTTCTACATGTAGTTAATCAATTTTTCCAGCACCATTTACTGAAGAGGCTGTCTTTCTTCCATTTTATTTTTTGAGCTCTCTTATCAAAGATTAGATGGTTGTATGTCTGTAGGTTCATTTATGGGTTTTCAATTCTATTCCATTGGTCCTGAGGTCTATTCTTGTGCCAGTACTAAGCTGTTTTGATTACTATGGCTTTATAGTAGAGTTTGAAATTTGGTATTGATATTCCTCCAGCAGTGTTCTTTCCGTTGAGGAGCATTTTTGCTATTCTGGGTCATTTATTGTACCATATGAATTTTTGGATTTCCTCTTCTATTTCCTTGAAGAATGACGTTGGAATTTTGATAGGTATCGCATTGAATTTGTAGATAGCCTTGGGAAATATTGTCATTATCACGATGTTAATCTTTCCAATCCAGGAGCATGGAGGATGACATTGCCCCATTTGTTAGGATATGGAAAGACTTGGAAAAATATTATATTCAGTGAAATAAGCCAAACCCAAAGAAACATACGTCCCATGTTTTCGCTTATTTGCAATATCTAGTATATGTATGAGTCAAGCAGAAAAGGTCAGATAAGGTGATGTTAGAAAATGAATCCTAAGGTATGTATTTAAATGTTTTTTTTTCTTTCATGCATTTGTTTCTAACGCATTTATAAGATTATTTCTTTGTTGCTTTGTATGTCCCTTCCCCACTGTATAACCCCTGCTTTCACACTATTTGATGTCGGTATAATTTGTGGAGGGGAAGGGGAAAAACCAGTCATTTAACGAACTTTACAGCTTGGGGGGTGGTGGATTTGGTGGGGGGGAAGGAAAATGGAAAGGGATGGGAAGGGTAAACTAAGAGGCTACAATGCTTGATAAGAAATGTACTCACTCTCTTGCCCATGTAATTGCAACCCCTCTGTACCGCATTTTCACAATAAAAAAAAAACAAAAGAACAAAAATAAATCCTAAATATTTTACCTCCATATCTTTTTGTATTTTTTCAGGTGCTATTATTAATCCAAAATCTATAAATATGGAGGGTAAACACTGTAACACCATGTCTAATTCTGTCACATTTGATCCTGCAAATAAAATATCATCCATATAATGAAAAATATAAATGTGAGGCCATTTGTGTCACAGGTTTTAAGGCCTTATCAACATATCTGATACATAGTTGGAGAATTCATCATTCCTTGGGGCAACACCTTCCATTGGAAGTGCTGATGAGGGGTTTGATGATTTATTTGTGGTAAAGAAAAGGAAAATCTTTTATTATCTTTTAAATGTACAGGAATGGTAGAAAAGCAATCTTGTAAATCTATTGCTACTATTGGCCAATTTTAGGAAGCATGGCAGGCGACGGTACACCAGGTTGAAAAGCCCCCATAGGGTACATGGATGCTTTACCTCCTTGTAAATCAGTCCGCAATCTTCATTTCCCTGACTTCTTTTTAATATCAAATATTGTAAAATTCCATGGTGACATAGACGGCTCAATATGTCCTTTGGTTAACTGTTCTTCCACTAATTGATGAGTTGCTTCTAATTTTTCTTTAGATAAAAGACATTGTTGAATCCAAAGTAGTTCCTCAGATTTCCATAATATCTCTATGGGCTCCATCTAAAAATGTTAAAATTCAATATGAGCTCCCCATTGTTCCAGTACATCTCTACCAATTATATTAACTTGAACTTCCATAATATAAGGTTTAAGGACAGCTGTCTGCCCGTCTTCTGATGTTATAATAACATACGACACTGAGAGCTAGAAAAGAGCAGCGAGAGAGCGCCTCTGGGCCAGGGCTAGGCTTTATTGATATCTGGCAACTAGGTAGAGAAGTCAGGTGACAAAGGCAAGAATACAAATTCCTGTTCAGTTAATAAGTAGACAGGTATAGACATTGGATGGGCAGGCTTCTTACTTCCACTGACCTCCTGGCTCTGGATAATTTTGAAAGGGCAGGCACAAAGTAGCTGATGTGTCATCTCCTCTTACTCCTCTCCATGTTCCCTTGTTCCCCAGACTGGCTGTGTCTAGGTGCTCATTGCTGGGATGGCTTGTCCCAGTTGGTATTCAAGGAGGTTTGAACTCAAGGGCTGGGCATGGTCTGTGAGCACTTTTTCTCAAGGCTAGTACTCTACAACTTTGAGTTAAAATAGCACTTCCAGTGTTTGGCTGCTTAGAGATAAGAGTCTTGAGCCATGCTTGCAGCCGGGCTCTTTGCAGGTTAGTTGGGAGATGGAGTCTTAGGGATTTTTCAGCCCGGGCTGTCTTTGAACTGCAGTCTTTGCCACAAAACCCCTTTATTATTTCCAATTAAAGCAACAAGGAGATCAAGTAGAATAAGTAGAGCTTACCTGGTTCTTATCAAGAATTGACCGACAAATATTCTGAAATGACAGAACTCATTAGCTGTGATGAGAATTTCAGCACAGATATGCCTAGTATTTTAGAACCATGTAGTCAGTAGAATACACAACACAAAACAAAAAGGCTTATCAAGAATTGCCAACAAATATTCTGAAAAGACAAAACTCATTATATGTGATGAGAATTTTACCACAGATATGCCCAGTATTTTAAATCCATGTAGTCAGTAGAATATACAACACAAAACAAAAAAGGCAAAACTCAAAACCTAAAATTTTGACAACAATGTTTAGACATCTTTGCTAGCAAAGCACATCACATGGTTGGGCCTTAGTTACCAGGGCCTGTGAAAAAAGCAAATTGTTAGCAAGGCACCTTAGAATAGCAGAATGGAATAGTAAGTTTGGATGGAAGGTTTAGGGCCAGATGGGGCCAAATCCTTAAGCCACCATGTGGCCAAGATGGCGAATTTCTGAAAAAAAAAAACAAAATGCAAAGACACCCTGAACAAATAGACCAAGACTACAATTGGCTAGCCTTTGAGAGAGAACCTAGAA
Organism: Dipodomys merriami; assembly: GCF_024711535.1. Lineage (NCBI taxonomy): Eukaryota > Metazoa > Chordata > Mammalia > Rodentia > Heteromyidae > Dipodomys > Dipodomys merriami. Next base: position 855,412 of record NW_027206007.1, read on the forward strand.
GAGGTCCCTGGGACCCAGCCTGCATCTGACTCTTCAGGGCACAGCCAAAATGTAGAAAAAAGAAAGGGAGAGATAGGGAAAGTTGACATGAATGGCCGAGAGAGAACAAAGAGAGCCTGAAAATAAACAGAATTCTGACCATTTACCATTGCAGTAGCAAAAACTGTCTACATCTGAGAATGGCATAAAAATGAGGCGCTGTAGCTTTCCAGGGAGCACAGGAGACATTTCAATGGGGTTTCACGGCTCAGGCGTGATTTGCAGCACCCCATTAATGAGTAGGAGAGTCAGTCAGGTGAGTGAAGGAGAGCTGACGAGGCAGAAGCGGCATCCCAACTTCCCCCAGAGCCCTCTAGAGAGAGCAACAGAGAATCATAGAGTAGTGTCACTCACCACAGTAGAGAAGTGGTGTGGACGTGGATGTGAAGGCCAGCAATGGTATCAATGCGCTGTGTCTTCAGCAGACAGATGGGTTCGCAAAAGGCCATCAGAACTGCGGGTATTCCTCAGAGCAAACAGGGAAAAACAAACAGAAAAAGTAAAAAGAGGGGGAAAAAAACAGAGAAATCCCAACTATCCTGACTTTAAGCCCTTTATCCAAGTCATGCCACCATTTATGTTAGGTTTTTAAAAAAAGGTACCTGAGTAAGAATAGCACCACACACGTGGTATTCAGGTAAGGGGTAGATTTATTCAGTAGACCCGCTGGGACCAGGCAAGGTTGGCACTCCACATGGCTCGGAAAGGCCTAAAGAGACCCGGGAAAGAGAGAAGAAAGAAAGAGAGGAAAGAAAGAGAAGAGAGAGAGCTAGGAAAGAGCAGCGAGAGAGTAGAGAGAGCTAGAAAAGAACACTGGGAGAGCAGAGAGAGAACAGAGAGGTAGAAAAGAACAGTGAGAACAGAGAGAGAGAGCAGAGAGCTAGGAAAGAACAGTGAGAGAGCTAGAAAAGAGCAGCGGGAGAGTGCCTCTGGGCCTGGGCTAGGCCTTATCTAGGGTATGGTCAGAGGAGGTGTGGCCACATCAAATTCAGATGTGACCTCAGTGGATGCAGATGTGACCTCTTCCAGGTGTCCCAGTTGCCTAGGTAATGCAGGTACTGTGTGGAGACTTTGCTGCAAGGAGGGTGGAGTTTTCTCGCCATCCTGGAGCTGACCTTACAAGGACCATACACCATCACTGCCTTCTTAAGTTTACCAATATCATCAACAGCAGCACCTTCATATCTGGCTGGTTGAGATATACCATTCATAGGGGGTGGTCGAATTACAGGATAAGAAAAAAATAGGCATTTCATCATCAAACTCACGGTCTGAGCCCTCTTTTTTGTGAGGGAGTAATGCTGTAAAAATTGCATCGGCAAGTGAAGGATCCGAAGGCTGCTTTACTTTCACATTTTCAGGTTGTCCTTTCACTCTGCTAATTTCCAACTCCATATGTTGTAATTTTGATAAAATCAATTCCATTTGCTCAGACATTTTATTTACACTTTCAGTTTGTTCCTTTTCAGCCTTTTTTACCTTTTGTTTTTTCTCTGTTAATTGCAATGCATCCTATCTATTGTGTCCTCAACCTCAGATTCCAATTGTAAACCTACAATAGAAGGCGTGGCCTCTTTCTTTAAGTCTGCTATTAATCTTTCCTCATTCAAAGCTTTAAAAAGGGTATGTAAAATAGCCCAAATGGACCAAAATCTAAAAGGAATCATTTCCCCTTCTCGAACAGCTCTTTCTACATTATTCTTTACTCATTTCCAATTATCAACATCTAATGTTCCTTCATCGGGGAACCAAGGATTCCATTCCCTAACTACATTAATACACATTACTATGTCAGAAGAAGAAATATTTAGACCAAAAGCAGCAAGTAAATGTTTAAGCATATGTAAGTACGGAGTAGATTTAACTTGTCCTATCACCCTGTAATTAAAAGTACTTACCTGAATATCCCTTCCTGAATTCAACAATGAAGGGTCCCTGTTTGGGTGCCAGTTGTATCATCTAGTGCCTTGGGGTCCCTGGGTAAGGGTAAAGAAATCACCAGGACACTGGGGAGGCAGAGTGCATACAGCTATTGCCACTGCATGGTATGCTTTATTGTTAGTGGGTATTTAAAGACAAGAAAGCATGATCTTTGACAATATTTGGTCAGAAGACATTAACACAAAAATTTCAACAGATACATGCCTTGGTATATTATTATTTTTGGGGGGTCTGATCATGGGGCCTTAACTCTGGGCCTGGGCGCTGTCCCTCAGCTCTTCAGCTCAAGGCTAGAGCTCTACCAGTGGAGCGACATCACCACTTCCGGCTTTTTTCTTTTTGCTTATGTGGTGCTGAGGAATCGAATGTAGGGCCTCAAGCATGCAAGGCAAGCACTCTACCAGTGAGCCACCTTCCCAGCCCTGTCTTGGTATATTATTATCTAAACTATTTTAGAGCAAGCTCAAACCACTTCTCCAATCTCAGGAAAATGCTTGACCAGCTGTTCAACTATGCTTAAGCAATCAGAAGAGCTACTTCCTCAGCTCCCAGGAGTCTGTGGCATGTGTTTTGAGATAGGGAGAGAGAACATTTTCCCTCTCTAGCCCGGCATACCAAGAGCTTTCCTAATACTCAAACACAGTCCTCAGATAATCCTGAGGCCGGAGCCTGCATCATTCTGCCCCTTCAACATAGACCCTGCGTCTTCACAGGCTTTTAACTGTAATCTTACAATCTTAGCATCCTGATTATCTATGATATTTAAAAAAGTATAAATATAAATAATATTTGCAAGAATACCAGTGGAGGAAAAATGATGCAACCCAGTTTATAGTGTTGTTCTTTCCAGAACACGGAGGGCATCACATTAGCAGAGATGCAGTGTATTTTCAGAATGGAGATAATCTATTCTTGATGTGAATTAAGGGAATTTTGAGATGCCCCCTACAAATTGGAAACTGGTGGGCTAGGATGACTTTATGACCTAAATCTTGTGATTGACGGTCATGAAATAATAGCTTAATCTGACAAACAACTGCTTACTCTTGAAGAATTAATTATAACATGTTTCATAGTTTTATCCTTTATCAGAATGTGGCTCTTTTTCTGTTCACTTCTCAGTCTGTAACACCCCATTGGAAAATGCATCTATTGCAGAATTACGTAACATGCAAACAGGTATATTGTGAATCTCTCAGGTATGGAATATTCAGAATTTGAAAATGAGTAGTTATTAGTCATAGGAATTTTGAAGAACACATACATTCTGTCCTCTTAACAACTTATTTACTTTTAAAAGTTATGGGTTTCCATAGAATTAAACTGTTTTCTGTTTTAGTATAAGAAAGTACTAAATTTATTCTATTTCCAAAATATTGGCAAGTAAATTGTGAAAAAATTGTCTAGTTGGATATCATTCAAGTTGATGACCCTCTGATAAAGAAGAGGTAATTAATTCAAATTAGATGCCAAATAATACTGATTTTTAAAAAGTTACTACATAAAGAATAATATTTACTATATCAAAACAGTGAAATTTTATTTCATCAGCTTATTTTTTAAATTTAATTTTAATGTGAAAGTGATGTGCACTGGGGTTACAGCCATTGGAAGGTACTGAATACATAACTTTTCAAACTTGTTATCCCCTCTCTCATTTTTCTCACAGTTTTTTCCTTCATCACAATACCCCTCAGACGTTGAAATGTCCATTTCCAACTTATTGTTTTGTGAAAATTGCTATTTCATTGGTTTGCTCTTTTTCCTTTGCCTCACCATTTTTTTTTGTTCCTGTTCCCTTCCCTAATTAAGGTAAATGTATACAAAATACACAGGGTACCAAAATCAAACACAGCAGAGGATAAACCATAGGGGAAAATCTCAAAGAAAATAAAAATCACATAGTACATCAAAAACAACAACCGCAAATAAATATTTCTCTTTCCATATCTTGGAGTTCATTTTGCTCAGTATCAGCTTATATGGTCATATATATGCATAACAAAGGCACTGGAAAATGGTAGTTTCATGGATACTATATCATGAAAACAACATGTTAACTCTTTTTGATGGTAAAAGCGGGATTATGATTGGTGAATTCATGATTCTGATAAAGGAATTTCAAAAGACTTTTAAAATTTATGACAGGTAAATTATAATTGTTCCAACTTTTTAACAACTTAGCCTATTAAGAGCATTTAAAATTGTTTGGGAAAATAGGCTTTCATGCAAAGAAATCCGTGGAGACTTAGCTGAGAGGGAGCAATGTGGGTGAATATGGCTCATTTCCACAGTAAACAAACAAGACTCACAAAACTTGCTGTAAATCCTGTAGATTCCCTTGAGAATTGTCCTTACCCAGGAAATATACTCTCACTGTGTGAAACAAGGTTGCAATGGAATTTAAATTCAAAGTTCTTTTGAAAAAAGACATCAAAATTTGTGAATTGACATTTAATTACTAAACAGTAATTCTCTGAAAAAGAAGGGAAGATGTAATTCAAAATCACTTGATTTAAATAAAAGTATGAGGAAAGAGTAGTGAAGAAAGATGAGAAAAACCATAGAGGACTGTTTTCTCTCCAGTGGTGTAATGGGTTCTTGACCTTGTTTCTTCCATTCTATCTTCACAAGCTTCGATTCCTCAGCATCACATAAGCAAAAAGAAAATAGCCGGGAGTGGAGCTGTGGCTCAAGTGGTAGATCGTTAGCCTTGAGCTGAAGAGCTGAGGGACAGCGCCCAGGCCCAGAGTTCAGGCCCCACGACTGGACCCACCCTTAAAAAAAAGAATACTCATAGAAGAAAATATTTGCAGTAGATATAGATGATTTATAACATTTGACAATCTATTTAAATCTGTTCAAAATTCTCCCATACCCCAAACTGCCCTCTTTGAACAGTTTGTTTGCTTTTCCCATGACTGCCCTTCATTAACTGCTTAAAATTTTGTGAGCTCTTATACATACTCTCTAGGGATTGCTGTTTGGTTGTGATTTTTGTGTGTTTTTGTTTGTAGTTGTGTTTTTAACTGAATTTCAAAAGGTTGTGCATTTGTGTAACAATTAAATATTTCCACCTAATTGTCCAGTGCTCCTGGATCAGAGTCACTCCTTCTATGATTCTCAACCAACCCTTTCTCCAAGATTTATTGCAGATTTAGGACTTCCTTTATTACATGTGTACATTGAGTATTCTAGCTGTACTTGCCCCTTGTTCCATTTTTCATTCATTTTATGTCTTTACTATTATTCCTTTCTGGTTTCAACTTCCTGTTAGTCGTTCTGTTAAACTGTCTGTTAATACTTTGAAAGGTTTATATACACTCCATGGAGTTTCAATCCCACATATACTTGAAATGATGTCAGCTTATATTTCCATAATTCATTCATCTGCAATAACAATTTGCAAGACGGGAGACATGAAGCACCTAGACATGATTTTATTCTCATCGTTTTGGAAGATTAATCTTTAGTCAACAAGAAAGTTTAAAAATCACTTAGAATTTATAGCTAACTACCAGTTTTTATAAATCACTTTGTACAATGGTGTGTGATTATTTTATTGTACATGGGATGATATTTTCTACTACCTATAAGTTTTGGAAAAAGAAGAAAACTAAAATTTACTACTGTAGAGGAATATGATAGAAATAGAAGACAGATTTTATGTTTGTCACATCTCTGATCAGTACCCATATTCAAGACTTAAAGTCTTATTTCTTACTATGTTAGACAGATACGGAAAATATATGATAAGGCAACACATGATAAGGCAACTATTAGTGACTTTTTAAAATGTACCTTTTTATATGATGAAATTTACTTTATTAGCTAATATTTGGGTTTGAATTATGGGAGGCTGATGTATTTAACACATTTCTGGAAGGCACCTACTGAACATTGCAAATGGTGGGAGATACTATTTCTACACTTTAATGAATGGTTGAACTTATTTGGCATTAGTGCTGGGTAAACAAATCAACTCTATTGTAACTTGATTCCTACACTTGAAAAACTTAATGTCACTATTATCTACTTGTCAAGTGTTATTTTGGTGAATATGATTTTAAAAAGTTTATTTGAAAAGGAATATACTTTCAAGAGATTAAATGTAGGTTATCATTGGTTTGAGAATGACAACATTTTTAGACAACAGAACCAAGTTTTACTGAAGTACCAGTGTTTTGAAGTACTAAGGGTCTTCTCAATTAATGTTTTTTGAAATTATATTTGAACTCTAAGTCAAGTTTTCCTAGCCTTGGTAGAACAATTATGGATCTAACATTCAGGAATTATTTTTTGGCCTACTTATGCTGGACTGAAATCTTCCATTCATCATTAGGAGAGGCGTATTAAAAATAATCTTGTGACATTTGGGATTTTGTTTACTCATATGGCCTGGTCATCTGTAAATTGAAAGTTTGAACTACAGTACTTTCTGTCATATTTTGTGAGCTCATCTTTCATTTTAAGTTGCCTTACATTTCACAATTCCTTACTGCTAATTCCTGCAAGGAATTGGGGCACTGAAATATTATAGGAAATAAGAAATTGAGATGGGTCTTCAATTACTTTCTCTTAGCATGTTGCATGGGCCAGGGTGAGAAGGTTTGCCCATGTTATCTGATGATGCAGGTAACTGGGACCTGATATCCTCAGACCCATGGGTACTGCAGAAGAATAATAGCTTTTAGGCATCATATCAGCCAAATTTGTGTATAATCAATAAGAACGCTTCAGAAATATGGAAAAAAACTTTGGGACTAGCGAGTTAACACAATAAACATATCAGCAGTGTAACATCTCTTCTAGCTTAGAGGAAAACAATACTGCTTTTTTTTTTTACTATGTGAATTCAGAAGACCAAGAACACTTAGAAGGTATCACAAGTTTATACCGAAGACATTGCATTGATACTTTTTATATTCTAATATATATTGTAAACCTAATTATTTATGTTCCAATCTATTTATGGGAATAATTTTCAATTTATTTGTCAAATTATCAATGAATTCTAGTAAGATTCACTGTGTGAAATTTAAGATCAGCAAATATAAATATAAAATATATAAGTATATATAATATAAGACATTGTTAAGCAATGTTCCGTTGTGGTTAGGGTATCAAAGGCAACTCTGTTTTAAAGTATTATTCCATTATCTCTACCTCAGTTTTTGGTAGAGTTAGACCTAAAACTTTACCATTTGTAAATTTACAGCCTGGAGGCAAGAGGAAACACTTTGATTAAAACATTACCAATTTAAGGCCTAATATCGAGGAAAAACATATGGACTTCTCCAGGAGCTATGGAAATATTTGGTGATAGAAAGTCACTAGTATAAGTTCCTGCCTGGTTGGATGGTAGACAGGCCAGGATATTAGGTAAACATGAATATGAACATTTTTTCACCTTCTTGGCTTTAGCTACTTTTGAAATAATAGGAATAATTAACAATTATATTTTGATAAAATACCTTCTATTCTGAACAATTAGGGCTGAAGTGTTCATCTCTCTATGAACCCTTGTAACTAAGATTATTTTTGTTCCAGTAAGACAATCTATGCTGTCAGGGTAAGATATTCTGGTTGGTCTGTTCCTACATGGAAGAAGGGTAAAGGGTCAGAAAGACATTTGTACCACTGAGACCTCATTTAAGAAATTTTAACCTGCAGAAGTTTAGAAGTAGCTTTTAAGCAAGGCTTACTTTGAATCCATTAGCTCCACAAAGCTAACTCAGTTGATAAATAAGTACTTGAAAAGCCATTACCTTTGGACTTAGCTATAAAGGCTTCAAAATATGGTCAAATTTAAAATGAAAACGACAAAATAGTCATTGACAAAAAATGGCAAATGTGAGCAATCGACCAAACAATATAAATTTTTTCCACTATACATAGAAATTTATAGAAATAAGATCAATAGCATATTTAGGAACAATAAAGGTTCCTTGTTACAAATAGGCAACCAAGGATATATGCCTGTATAAAGGTTACATTGTTAACTACTTAAATTAAGAGGATATTCCATGCTTCAGCAGCAAGTCTACACAAATTACAACAATACAGAGATTAACATAGCACTTGCACAGGGATGGTATGAAAATTTGTGAATTATTCCATATTTTTCATTCTTAAAATGCAAGAAATGAAAAACAGTTTTGAAAAAGTTGATTACAAAAATACAAGCGTAACATAACCTGTAATTCATAGAATTAAAGGTTAGTTTGACATCAGTGTACTAAACCTTCACTTTCAAAGGCCCTTACATAGCATAACCTTTACAAAACTTGAAATTAGATAACATTATCTTTTAATCCCAAAGAAATAAAATAATATAAGGACTTAGGAAAAAGGAATCTTAAACTTTTCCTATATGGAATGTAATCTGAAAGGACACATTTATTAATGAACCTATATTTTATAAAAAAACGTAGACTTCAAAGTATTATATCTAGAAGACAATGAAATAGATTATGGACTTTATACAAACATAGATACTTTTTTCAGACAAGCACCAGGAATATCTTTAATTTCTATACTATTCTTTTCAACAGATAAGATAAAATTAAAAAAATCACAAACTCTGCAGAAATCATTATAAATGCATACAAACAACTCTTGAATACATTTTGACATCAAAGTCAGGCAATTCACGTGGAAGAATACCATGGAATCCATAAATTTTTAAATTAAGATATTGCTGTTGTTTTGTATCATGAAAATATTTTGTTGGGCCACAAAGGATGGACTGGCACTTTTGAAATTTAAGAAACTTAACCAAACCATTACTACGTAGAAGAACAATTTGTACAGCCTTCCACAACTTCAAATAGGTAGTGATACATACTTGTGCTTTTGGCAATATCAAATGCAATTTCTTCCAAGTTGTTCTTCAATCCCGGTTTGATATCATGTTTCAACAGAAGGAGATACAGCGTATCTTTGCTATTTCTATCCCAAGAAACAATATTTAAGGGGGTCAAGAGGCCCTTAGTTTGGGGATTAGTATCTGCATCATGATTAAGTACGAAAGAATCAATTCTGGTATTATTCCACATATACTCACTGTGCAGTGGTGCCAAGCCATTCAGAATTCTTGCATGAATATCTGCCTTGAGCTACCAACTCATGGACAATGTCTAAATGTCCACTCTAGGCTTCCCGATGAAGAGGGATATACTTACCTCATTTCTAGTATACATATGAGTGGCCTTTTTGGCAAGTAGTCTCGGCACTGTAGTAAGCCGATTAATTTCAGCATCCCAAAGAAGAAATTTGCATGGTTTCTTCTCCATTATGTTCTTGCAATTGATACCTTCCTCACGTTTTCATCTTGTTCCTTGTCTTCATCAGAATTGCCTAACCAGAGACTTTGAATGTGGGAATGAGGTGTCCATGTATTTCCCCAATAGTTCACGTTGGTTGAAATGGTCAGAAAAATCCGGTGAATTTTCTGCATGTTTTTTCACCGTGATTTATTTTCTCTTTTTCCATTTTTACTATTTTAAATTATTCTAACTGGAGAGTAGTGAATTGATAGAGAGCAGAGGAAAGATTTTCCTCCGTATTCAAATGCACAGACTGAAAATGAGGGCCAGTGGTGTCTTCATGTGCAGCTTATTCTAGGAAGGAGAAAATAAGAAACAAAGCCTACTACGTAAATGATTTGGGAAATACCAAAATATAGTGTAAGAGAAATTACTATTCATTATATGAGCTTTAACAGCTTTCTAATAGATCCATTATTTATTGGTAACCAACATTAGAAAAAAATGTATAATTCAGTAGTAAAATAGTAGTCCTTTGTATGACTACCTAAATTCTTGTTTTTTTAAAAACACTTGTTTCCATCTAAAAAAGTAGGCCTGGGCTGGGAAGGTGGCTCAGTGGTAGAGCGCTTGCCTTGCATGCCAGAGGGCCTGGGTTCGATTCCTCAGCACCACATAAGCAAAAAGAAAAAAGTCGGAAGTGGCGGTGTGGCTCAAGTGGTAGAGCGCTAGCCTTGAGCTGAAGAGCTGAGGGACAATGCCCAGGCCAGAGTTCAGGCCCCAAGACCGGACAAAAAAAAAAGTAGGCCTATCTATTGTCTTCAGGTGATTTTGATGATTGAAGATGCTTAATGAGGAGACCACATGTATTAGTAGTCCTTTGATATCAATTATATTTCATTTTTTCTTCTTGGAGAATATAATGATCAAAGCAATAGTTCAGAATCAGCAAACAATAGTTCAGCATCATGCTTTCAGTGCAAGTGGATCTCCAGTAAGTAATCCTCTGTACCATTTTCCACAAAGTTTTGTCACACATACAATCTGCTTGCCTTCTCTAGCTGCTTTCCTAGCCTGGACCTTTCCTTTCATTGTGCAGGAAAATTGTGATTCAACTGATTTCAGTCAGATCTGTTCCAAGAATTATCAAGGATTTAGATTCTTTTTTTAAAAAATTAGTTGTGGGGCCTGTACTCTGGGCTTGGGCACCGTCCTTGAGCTCTTCAAATCAAGGCAAGTGCTCTACCACATGAGCCACAGAACCACTTCTGTTGTTCTGTTTATGTGTGCTGATTTGGGAAATGATAGAGCAGAAAGTGAAATGATGCAACCAAAAATATAAAAGCAAAATAAATTAGGATAATTATGGAGCAACCATATTGTCTATGAGAATCACGAAAGAGAGAGAGCAAGAGAGATACAGATGTGCAATGACCTAGCTAGCCAAAAATTCCATTCTTCTGATCCATTTACAAAGCAAACAATTTTATTTTTTATTTGTTAAAAGAGATGGAAATAGAATTTATGTATTTACTTGAAATTAGTAAATAGATTTTTAGTAGCGTACATAAAGGGACATAGCTTTGACCAAATTACAAACAAGAATCTTAATCCTTTGGCTTCGAAAATGGCTCAGTGGTAGAGTGCTTTTCTTGCCGCTTACTACAGTGTGGAGACTACATTCCAAAAAGGCCTCTCCTATGAATACTAGGGATGACGATGAGTATACCCCTATTCATCGGGAAGCCTAGAGTGGACACTTAGACATTGTCCATGAGATGGTAGCTCTAGGCAGATATTCACGCAATTACTGTGAATGTCTGGACACCCCTGCACAGTGCTTATATGTGAAACATATTGCAACAGTACAGACACACACACACACACACACACACACACACACATCATCATCATCATCATCATCATCATCATCAGATTTCTTCTTAATTATTTTTTGTGTGTGGTCTTAAGAAGAAAAGTACATTACTAACTTGAATTTCTGACAGAAAAATATAATCACTATAGATCTTGCTTCTATACTCTCAATATTAAATTGCTATCTAAGTATGTGCAATAGATAAGTATAGGAAAAAGTAGGATCCACACTGGTGGCTCATGTCTTTATTCCTAGCTAATCAGAAAGATGAAATCTGATGATTGTGGTTTGAAACCAGACCAAGGAAAAAAGTCCATTAGATTCTGGTTTGAAAGTAACCAGCGAAAGCTAGAAATGGAGCTGTGGTACAAGCAAAAAAATGCTAGACTTGAGAAAAATAAAACAAAAACATAACAAATTCTGGGACAGAGCTAGGCCCTGAGTTCAAGATCTAGTATTAGTATTAAACTAAAGAAGGAATGAATTAGTTAAAGAATTACCTAAAATAAATTAAGTGGTAACATGTGGAGGGGCAGATGAAATGTAACTTCAATGGTGACTGGATTATGTATCATTTTGTAATAAGGTAAATTATCATTTGTCCTAAACACTAATATTTTATTTGAACTTTTTGTACAATAAACCCTGAATTTGGCATGCATGTATATGTGTGTGTACGTGTGCACACATGTGTGTTTATTTGTGTGTGTGTTTGTGTGTGTGTGTGTGTTGTTGCAATGTTGCTTGCCAATATGAACAGGGTGAGGCTGAAAAGAACTGTGTTGCAAGGTTTTTTTTATTTATCAGTGATCTGTTCTGTCATTTCAGTGGAACCACCCTTCTGTACATTTTATTTGTTAATAACATAATCATAATCAAAGCATTTACAACGTAAGTTAGATAAAAGAGATCATTTTCAGTTCTTAATATATGTTAGGCAAAAAGATACACATATAATTAGGTAGTAATTTATTGCTGTAAGATGACTGTCAGTACAAAATATGTGTTTGACTTCTTAAATTGGTTATATTTTTAAGAAATATTCATGGAGTGATTTTGACCAACTTGAACAAATAGGTATTACTCTGTTTTTTTTCTGGGAAACTCAAAGTGGATAAACTCTTTCCAGATGTCTGTTGAAAATAACTTTCTTTGTAAGATCATATCTATTCACACTAAGATAATAAACCCCGTATTTTTAAGGTTTGAATATCGCATCATATTTACTGAAAATTAGTATTGTGGCTATGCTTGTTAGATATATATTTAAAAAAAACAAAAACATGTGTCATCTCCAAATTGTGGATGCATTTGAAGTTGTTTTGTACATACAAATGTTTCTTCATTAGTAGTTCTTTTGTGGGAGTAACGATCACAACTTTAACAAATAAGGCTTTTCGAATATCTTTTCCAATATAAATAATATCCCAGTGCGAGTCTTGCAATTTCTGAAAACCATTTAAATATTTTAGTAATATTTTAGTTCATTGACTATACAGCTAAAGACATTCCTGAAATAAATATTGTTAAGATCTGAAAATGTAAGTGGGTATATAGGCTTTTTTATGGATCATTTTATGAAAAGTCAGTTTTTATGAAACTAAAAGAAATAGAATAAAAGTATGTAAGTGAATTGGGTAACCTAATTATTAGTTTTTAGTAATATTTTATTTAAATATTTTAGTAATATTTTAGTTCATTGAAAATACAGCTAAAAACATTTCTGAAATAAATATTGTTAAGATCTGAAAATGTAAATGGGTATATAGGCTTTTTTATGGATCATTTTATGAAAAGCCAGTTTTTACGAAACTAAAAGAAATAGATTAAAAGAATGTAAATGAATTGGGTAACCTAATTATTAGTATAATTTTGTTTTCTATTAGCACAGTCCTCTGAATGTAGATGATGCATTTAAATAATTTTTGTGTCACTGTGCTTCAGTTATTTTTAGAATCTTTGTAGTTATAAGAGTGAATTTGTAGTATAAATAAATGTCTTTTAATATGATTAGGATTAATCTTGTGTTTTGTGTTCTACTCCCATGAAAATGAGTTATTTTCAAGTGTTAATAGTTTATAATTGAATCTTCAGTATCATAAGAAATTGTGAAGAAAAAATTGGTAGTATTGATGTCTTTATTTGGGGGGGGAGGGGTACGGTAGTGGGGCCTGGACTCTGGAAACTGTCCCTCAGCTCTTCAGCTCCAGTCTAGCGCTCTACCACTTGAGGCACAGAGTCAATTCCAGCTTTTTTCTTTATGCTTGTGTGCTGCTAAAGAATCGAACCCAGGGCTTCATGCATCCAAGGCAAGCACTCTACCACTAAGCCACCTTCCAGCCCTTTATGTCTTTTTAAACCAATAGTATTCACAAGTTGGAGAGTCTTTAATTCATACTTAGGTCTTGGTGTCTATGATTTTTATCCTCTCATTCCTAACATTAATGATAGGTCAGAGTGCATTTTTGAGTATAGGAAAGATAAAATATTTATCTGTGGCCAAAGGTGATTTTAATATCAGTCTTGCTTTAATAGCATTTTAAAGTAGTAACTTTCTCTCAAAATGTTGGGTATAAAAAGCAATCAAAATATTGAATGGTAAACAACTTAGTTGAGCTACAATATGGAAATGATTAGTCCATAAGACCTGCAAAATGTTTCCATCAGGAATTGGGCAGGTCATTCTTTCAGTAAGACAGTGTTAAACAGAGATAGGTTCCCCAGGCCGTGCAGTGTTGAGTGAAGGGATAAAATATAATTCCTACTATTTTGAGCTAGAAATCAAGAATATTATACTTTAGCAGTTCCTTTCACCAGGGAAGTATGCATTGATTATGAACTTTGAGTTTTCATATTACAGTTCCCTATTTTCTAACAAATATAAAGTGAAATATTGTGAAAGTGAAAACAATAATTCTGGGAAATTTCCTATAATTTGTAGACTAAGTGCTGGTATTTTAGTCATAAAATAGAATGAGGTTAATTGATACAGTGGGAGATGATCGTCAAGCTAACACCATGTGTGCAATGCTGTACTAGTAATTCCAACTCTGAAGACTTCAATATCATCATCTGAGAATTAAAAATGTAAGGAGTTTCACTTTATGCAATTATTGTGAGGATTAAATTATATACCATAGGTAAAGTACTTGGAAAAACAATCAATTAGCATTTGGCAAATTCTACCTGTTATTTTATCATATGATGAATTTTAACATTTTTACTGTGATTTTATAGGTGCAATGTGATGTATTGATATTCATTGCATTGATCACTTTTCTGTCACTATGAGGAAAATACCTGCAAAGAAAATTTCTGAGGAAGAAACTATTATATTGACTCATGGTTTAAGAGAACACAGTTTAAGATCAAATATCTCCATTGTTTTTAATCATATTTTAATTATCTTTACTAGGTGTAAACGGGAATTTCCATTCAATAAATTACTTTTTATGTATAATGGATCTTTACATAACTTTTCCCTACCCTTCCAAACCTCACCCCACTTTAATTTTTTCTAGTTTCATATTATTTGCATTGAATATTATGTCTTCATTTTTCCTCCATAACTCTCTTTATTCCTTCCTTTTGACTTACCTTCACATCTTCCAAGTGATAGTTTCCTGGTATTCATTTTGTTAGATTAAAAGTTCAATTTTATAAGAAATTACACCTTTTAAATACTGCTCTGAAAAATGAAAACTTTGGTTAATACTGTTGTTTAACTTGCATAAAAGTCTGGCTTCCAAATATGTGACAGAACATGGGTCCTTTGTGTGTCTGGCTCTCACTTCGTTTACTTAACATATTTTTAGATCTATCACTTTCTTTATAAATAATGTAACAGTGCTCATAATGGATAGGTGCAATCCAATTGAGTATATATGACACAATTTCTCCAACCATCCCTCTGCCAAAAGGCATCTTGGCTGTTTCCATAACTTGTCTATGGTGAATAGTGCAGTAATGAACAAGGTTGTGAATGTGATTTTACTGTAACCTTTTGGAAGAATTCATCACTATCTTTCTGAGAGCAATCCTCTAGCTAGTTTTCTTGAATAAGCACATCCTTCCTTTCATCTACATGACAAGGTATTGCAAGTCCTCAAAAACACACTCTCCCATACATGTCTCAATAAGGTAAAACCACACGATGCCCATATTCTTTCAATATATTTTTAATAATTACATAAATTTAGTGAGAACCTTCTATGTACTTTCCTAATGTGGGAATGAGAGACATAATAACAGAGTAAAAGTAAGAAATATACATTTTAATTAGCTATTATCATATTTAAAATCTTTTTCAGCTCTAACTCATAGCCTCACTTTCTATTATTTTAATCTTTATTTGATTACTTCATCTATCCCCTAAATTATAACAGACGAGTTAAATACAGACAAAAAATTGTGGTTTGATTTTGACATTCATGTGTGAGGATGCACAATATGGGCAAATAGATGGATTGGAATTAATAGCAATTATCCATTTTGTTAAAGTAGAGATGACTTTTTTCCAAACTGATACATATTTCATTCAACAAAAATAAACTTGTAAATATTCCCTTTGTTTTGCTCCTCATTAACTTTTGTTTCCATTTTATTTTATAATGAAGGATGATTTCATATATATACTGTAGATACAAAAATATGTTAAACTATTTCTACCCATATGTATTGATATATACATACATACCTATATTACACAGGTTACAATGATAATTTATAACTTCTGTAACTATACAATTTACTAAATTATTAAAAACATCGATGGTTCATGCCTTGAATCCTGGTTACTCAGGAGGCTGAGATCTGATGAACATGGTTTAAAGCCATCCTCGGCAGGAACGTCCATAAGCCTCTTATCTCCAAACAACCAACAGAAAATAAGAATAGGAACTGTGGCTCAAAGTGATAGAGTGGTAGCTTTGAGAGAAAAAGCTCAGGGACATCACCCAGGCTCTTAGTTCAAGAACTACAATCTACCCAAAAAATCTATTTAATTTACATCTGTGTAAGTAGAGTATTTCCATCACCCTAATGCACATCCATGCTCATTTACAAGGTAACTCTGTTTTGTCTGAAGTACCACTAAACATTTTCACTAAAGTAGCATTGGAACGTGGGTTCATTCTATCTCTGAAATGGATTTTTCTCCACTAAAATACTGAAGTGTTACAATTTTTCCAATTATTTAAAATCATAGCTTTTTTCTTTAATACCCCTAATATTACAGTTTGAATTCAGTGTCTTGTGCCCCCTAAATGAGTGTGCTTACCACTTTGTCATGTGCCAGCCCTAAATTATCCTGATAATTTTTCAGATAGAAACTGGCTTCCTACTTGTGTATGACCTTGGCCTCAGTCCACTTTGTTATTCATCCTGGAATTTAGAATAACAAGTGTATGGTATTCTGTACAGTTTTTTCTGTCTAGTCTAGGCTTTAGCCACTGTTCTCACATCAGTGCACTCCCATGTAGTCAGGATTTTCATAAGCTTGTCATAGCTGATTTTTAAAAAATCTTTGCATTTCCTGCAGGTTCTTGAGTACTGAATTAATTTGTGTTTTCTGTCTTGTTTTGTTTCATTTGAATGTATGTGTTGAGTTGTTCCAAACTTTTCATTTTGTTTCTTTCTCTGATTTTCTTACCTGATTTTCTTACCTAAAGTGCTGAGAAACCAATTCTATTTTCTCAAGATAGTCAGGGTGAACATTATTTATTCCAAAGCAATTTCAGTAACATTTAAACACATTCATATCTATGAATGGTATAAAAATGCTGAGAAGGGTGTTTTTACTTTCACGGTAGTCTTTGTCATACACAGATCATGAAATATAAGAAGATAATATAACTACAGATGCATGCCAAGAGGAGAAAAACCTATTATTAATTTTTTGAAAGAGGCTTCACTTCTAGTGAAAGAAATATATTGCTTTATGCGGGATTTCACAAAATCATATTGCTAGGAAGAACTTAAGCAATCATCTAATACTATAGACTTGAGAGTGATGAATTGACTTCCTGACTAATTTACTTTTGGGTCAAATAAAAGCAGGCTTCCAAAAAGAGTGTAGATTTTAGAGAAACATGATGAATTTTATGTAAATATATCCTTAGCTGATTTTGTTAATTTGTGAGCCAGTACAGGGAAATAAAGTACAGCAAAGGTAAAAAATAAAGAACTTCACATTGAAATACTCATTTGTGTGTGTGTGTGTGTGTGTGTGTGTGTGTGTGTGTGTGTGTTCATGCGCATGCGAATATGCAAAGGCACAAGTGCATGTGCTCATGCATGCATTCATCATTCTTGATGCTTGATATGCCTGGGAATTATTCCTCAGTTTCTGTGCCCAAGGATAGTGGTCTACCACTTCAGCCACTTCTTTTTTTTTTCTTTTTTTAGATAATCGCTTGTATTTTCATGATTGGACTGGCTTTGAACAGTGGTCATGAGATTTCAGACTCCGGAGTAGCTAGTTAAGCTTATTCATCCTCTGAGTACCTAGTTAAAATTCTGGCTGTCCTCTATGCTTCACTGCTCTTTTATTCATTTCCTGAGATTATCACAAGCCTAAGTCATATATATGTCTAATAGCTTTATACTGTTACTGCTTGGCACCAGGGGCTCCTATCTGTACTCTTAAATACTTAGGAGGCTTGAGAACAGAACCCAGGCCAAAAGTTCAGTGGAATTCCTTCTCAATCTATAGCTTGGTGCATTGGATCATTTCCACCATACTTCACTATCTAGTTACTACGATTGGATTGATTGTGGATCCAGGCCAGTCAAGGTAGCAGGCTGGACAAGTTGGTGTTCATCTCGGATGCCATTGATGATGAGATGGCTAAAAGGACAGATCAGGTGTATGTTCTTGTGGAAAGGAAACCCCTATCCTAAAATTAACCACTGATATGACGCCTGCCTAGCAAGAAAAATATACCCCAAGATGAAATATCCACAATTTCCCACAACCAAAATAAGTATATACATGAACATTCAAAAACTTAATACAATCTGTTCTTTGCTCTAATATCAGCTTCATCTGATTATCATATGATGTGACAGAACAGTTCCTTCATTTATCATATGATAATTTAAAAAGACCTAAAAAATTCTTTCTCACTTATTAAGTGCAAATTAATGGCAAATTGCATCATTTCTTACATATTTGACTACCACTATAAATTCATCTTATGATTATTATTAATAGTAATATATTCTGATTTATTACTTTACTTTGTAACAGTTTTTAAACTTTTGGCTTTTCTGCTGAAGTTGAAGTATTTAAATAGTATCATCAAAGTATATTCCTTGGGTATTTAGGGCAGTTTTTTACAAAGTTTTTAACCAATGGCGTCTAAGAATTCTTAATTGGTATATCACTTGGTTTATTTTTCATTTCAATTTAATTTTATTTTAATGGAAATGTACACAGGGGTTACAGTTACATAAATAAGGTAAAGTAATGAGTACATTTAGTAGGGAAGGAACATTATCTCTTCCATCGATTTTTTAGTACACTCAAAAGAAGGACTACTGATGCTTTTGCTATTGCTATTGATCCATGGGTAATTTTGCTTTCTTTGTTAATGCATTTTTATTATAAAATCGATATACAGAGGGTTTACACTTAATTAAGTCAACTAAAGTGTACACTGCAATTTATTTTCTAAATTTCAAATTTTGGGCTTAAATAATTTCTTTTGTTTCTTTAGGGTAATTCACTTTTTTCAGAGTTGTAGGTTTAGTTAATTTATTTTTGCATGATTTTACACATGTAAATTATTCAGATACATGTATTTTACTTTTATAATATTTAACATGTGACTATTTAAAAATTGTTTTCTTAATTTTTATATGGCTATGATTTTAAATAAATTTATTTTCTTATTGTTATAAACATATTTGTCCAGGTAACAAATCCTTACTGTATTTTCATGAAGCACATACTTTATTAAGAAAAGCTTCATTACTTGGCCACTTTTTGGAAATATTTTTACTTGAATTAAAAAAAAAAAGTTTGAGCTCGGCATTGTGATTTGTGGCATCCATTTTCTAGCTATGATGGGAAGTGTAAATAGGGTTTGTAATTCGAGAGATACTGGAAAACTCTGTGACCTTATTATAAAACTGTTCAGAACGAAATGATTAGAGATATAGCCATCGCTAATGTTATATAGGGCATCTCGCTATCATATCCTAAATCTTAAGTTAAAACACCAGTAACATCACTCTTTTGTCAAAATAAAAGGACACGTGTTTCAAAATGTTTATTATTTAAACTTAATTGCGAAGATTCTCATGTCTTCTATTAATTTTCAATTTACTTAATCTATTAAAATCCAAGTATATTGTGATTATTTTATTTCTAGTAAACTTTTAAATTGTACAAGCAATATTAAGATTTCATATATTAACATACTTTTACTATTTGTGATAATTTCCTCCGTTGAATAGGATAATATCAATATTCCAAATGTGGGTATGTGGTGTGTATGTGTGTGTTTATGTGGTTTTTGTGTGGGTGTTCTTTGTGTCTACTTTGTAATGTTTGGGAGATCACACCATTGCTTCACACATGCAGGGCCAAAGTTTTACCACTGGGCTATACTGCCTAGTTATAATCCAAATAGTGTTTTAAATCATGACTTTGAAACTTTCATTCCTAGTATGTTTTTTGAAAATTATATATGATAAAATGTGATCCATAGTCTATCCACGCTAGCAATTTTTATAGTTATTTAGAATGTTCCCACTGCCTTTCCACTTCCAAACTCTTGTGTTTATTATTGATAAAGGTTTTACTTTGCTTCTTGTCTCTCTTCATTCTTTCTCCCTTTAGAGTTTAGCTATTCTTTCTCTGATTTCTTTGGGAATTAATTATCATATTCCTATTCAATTTCCTTACATTGTAACAGGTATATACAATGCTTTATTTTCTATTTTATTTTTTCCCATTTTTCACTGACTTTTGGTCCAAACTATTAGATGGATTAAAAAGAAACTTGACTCAGGACACTTTACTTTTCTCCTTCTCTTCTCTGAAGTCTTTCCGTTTTTTGAAACACAATAGAAATGACATATAGCAACTATGTGGTCCATCATTCTTTCCCCTCTCACTCTCCTCTCTTGTACAGCTCAAGTTGTTATCATTCAGATACAGCATTATCTAAATCTTAACTCATTCCTAAAGTAATTTTAGTTGTTTCCAGTATTCTTTAAAGACATTTCTCTATGTATAATATCTGGGGTCTTGTGTTTTTCCAAGGTACAAAATATGAGTGACTATCAAATATCTAGATATCTCTGTAGAATATTGGTCCACCTGATCAATAAATTCGTATGTAAATTCAAGGAATACAGGTCAGTCAGAACAATCTTGTAAAATGGTGTAGCTTCAGCCTTCATACTAGTTCTACTATAAGAGCAGATACATAGAAGAATGTAACAGATTTGTCAAAATAAATTCTTAGTTTTATGATCAATAGATTTTGAAAACTATCCTATGACTGTATGAAATAAAAATAAAATCTTAAATGGGTGTATTGACACTATTGTCTCTCGAGATTTAAAGAATGATCTTAAACTATTACCTCAATCCTTTTTTGTTATGCTTTGTGTTTTTGTCATTCATGGGGCTTGAACTCTGGGCTTAGGCGCTGTCTGTGTGCTCTTCCGCTCAATGAGAAGTGCCCTACAGCTTGAGTCACAGCAACAGATCTGGTTTTCTAGAGGTTTATTGGATATAAGATTCTCATGGACTTTTCGGCCCGGGATGGCTTTTAACTGTGATCCTCAGATCTCAGACTCCTCAGTAGCTATGGTTACAGATATGAGCCTCAGGCACCCATCCTACCTACATCCTCATACAAAAATTTAAAATAAAAAATGATTATCAAACTAAATGTGAGATGTGAAAACCTATAAAACATAAATGTAAAATTTCATGACATTGCATCAGTAAGGATTTCTAAAAATTTGACATGGAAAGCATTAGTGGCTAAAGAAAAGCAACAATAAACTGGATTATATCAAGTGATAGCTTTTCATAATTCAAAGGATACTATAACCGAAGTGAAACATATCCAACAGATACAGGGAACATATTTGTTAATGCTACAATGTTAATGCTACAATATTTCTGAATCTTAAGTATTTCTATATCTTCTAATTCTATATAAATTTTTACCTGAATAGGATATTTCTTTGAAGAACATATATAAATTAATAGTCAATAAGAGGAGCATATGAAATAAGTTCCTCTTTAGTTTCTAAGAAAAAAGACAAAGAAAACTCACTAGTATGACCCTAATATTAAAAGATGACATAAAATATAGTAATGCATTTGTAGAGAAAATGATAAACTCTACATAGGAGAATGATTTGTATAATACTGCGAACATTTTAGCGAACAAGATTGCAAGTCTTCAAAAGGTCAAAGAGAATTGTATATGATCCAGCCATTACACTTCTTTGTATGTATTAAAGAGAAGTAAAAAACTTGTTTGGACAGGGAATGTAGTTCATTGACAGTGCACTTGAATAATATGTGTGAGACCCTGGAAATAATCCCTAAAAAGAAATTTAAAATGACACACTATAGAGGATGTATGCTGGACAAATTCCTGTAAGTGAATTTTATATCTATTTTAATGTCTGTTCTAAAATTTACAGCATTTCTATTTGAGGAAATGCAAGTTTGTGAAAATTAGGCTTGGAAAACCTATTATTGTACAATTTACTTCCAAAACACTAAAATGTATACAATAAAAGGAGATTATATATTGATGTGAATTTATGTCAGCAAAAAAAGTAAACTATTGTTAAAAACACTTCACACAAATTGCAGAATACATAAAAAGATGTTTTCAGTGATGGCTAAAAATTCTTTGTAAACTACAGCGTTTAAAACAAAGATGTGATTTCTGTGTATTTTGAGGGTTTTTTTTTTTTTGGTCCGTTTTTTTTTTAGTTTATACAGAAACAACTCAATCAAAAAGTGTATGTGATAACTGTAATATCTAGGAATTATGCATCACTTATAATTAATTGATAACCTTTTCTGGAAGAAACTTTTAGCAAATGAAAGAAGGCCCAAATCTATGCATTTGCATTCTATGAAAGTCATATGTTACTTCCTCAATCCAATTGTATTCTCTACTTTGGTAGGAAAAAAAATTATTCTTAAGGTAAGAGCCAATAGCAGTGAAAAGAAACAAAATACATGATCATCTTAAATTATTTGTGAAAATAACAAATGAAATAAAACAATTCCACTTAAGAGACTCCAATATTAGTACCTATGAAGATGTTCCTGAATACCAATATCCATTGAATTTTTGGAATTATAATTTCTACCAACATAAAAACTAGAACAGGAAAACAAATATAGTCTTAGAGCAAACCAGCCTTGGAGTAATTTTTTAAATTGTTTTGACATTACAAAAGAATTGATACCCTGGGAAGGGATGTGAAGGGTAAACAAAGGAGGAAGCTGCAATGCTTGATAAGAAATGTACTCATTATCTTGCCAATGTAATTGTAACCACTCTGTACAGTATGTTCACAATAAAAAATAAAATTTAAAAAAAGTGAGGAAAAGGAAAAAAAAGGAAAAAAAGAAAAGAAAAAAAAAATCAAAAGAATTGATACCATTAAGAAAATTATTTTTTCCTGTGGAAAACAATTTAAAACAAGAGTATTTTTATAAAATCATTACAAATATCATTTTATTACTATAGTAAAATGGAATAAAAGACCAGTGCCAATATATTATCATTATTCTTAATTCCTAATCATTACCTAAATGTCTTAAATTAAATAGTCATATCTTTAACATAAACGTAAATATTCTATCATTTTTACTTAACATTTTCTAGGAGCATGTATTCATGTTTCTAAGAAATGTTCACAGCAGTTAAAAGGTGCTTTTTTTGAAATTAATGTGATATATATTATTGTTGTTATTTGCAAGGCCTGGGCATTATCCTTCAGCCTTTTTATGCTCAAATCCAGTATTCTACAACTTGAGGCACAGAGGTAACTCCTGTTTTTAGTGGTTTAATGGAGATAAGAATCTAACAAGTACTTTTTTGCGGGGGTGGGGGGAGTGTCCAGTCGTGGGGCCTGAACTCTGGCCTGGGCACTGTCCCTTAGCTCTTCAGCTCAAGGTTAGAGCTCTACTACTAGAGCCACAGCGCCACTTCCAGCTTTTTTCTTTTTGCTTATGTTTTGCTGAGAAATCAACCCAGGGCCTCATGCATGCAAGGCAAGCACTCTACCTTCCCAGCCACCTTCCCAGCCCCCTAAAAGTACCTTCCTGTCTGGGTTAGTTTCGAAAACAATTATAAGATCTCATTACCCAGAAAAACTCAAATTATAGGCATCAGTCACTGGCACTTGGTTTGATGTATTTTTTAGTTTAAATTATGTTTTAAGATTTGTGTTTCACTATAATGTGCATCGTTCTACACATAAATTCATATATATGTATATATTTCTGATGACAAATAATCTCTAAAATGTATGTCTTTCTTCATATTATATATATATATATATATATATATACATTGCTGAAGACAGACTTCCTCTAAAACTTTTATTCTATTATTTTTTGACCTTTTTCATTTCAAAGACATACAGTCTATTGTTCCAAAAGTTTCCTAGAATAAAATAACTAATATTTCAATAGAATGTAGAATCTATTACTTTCAATGGAATTTTAGATATACACATGATATTGCAGTAACATTTACAGTATGTATTTGAAATAATTCTGTTTGCACTCAAAATATTTGTGTGTATTGGTGGGGAGAGAGGAAGTTAATTCACACTGGTTAGGAATTTGTAATACTTCCAAAATCTATTCCATAATTTGTTATAAGCACATAGTCAATCTACCTGTTATGGTTTAGTTTTTTTGTTTCTTTATTTGTGCAATTTTTAATATGGATGCATGCACAGTGGTAACATTAAAAAATATTAATCCAGATTTTGTGGATATTTATATTTCTCTTGGGAAAACTAATGAGCTCCCAGAAAATGTCCATAAGGAGCCTTTCAATTCTAATATCACGGTTTGTCTTAAAATGCTTTAAATTCTACACACTCTAATGTGAACCCAGGGTCATATTATGGAACTTTTCTCCTCAGAGAGTGAGCACTACCCTATTGCTTAACATGGACAATATACCTTCATACATAGACTGGCATGTCAAATAAGAAGTAGTAGTTGAACAATTTTCCTAGCAGTTTTTACAGATGAAATGGAAATAGAGCAACTATGAACTCAATAGGAATGTGCAAAGAAGACAAGGGCACAAATTAGAATGTGCCAAGGAATGCTGAAGTATATTTTCAAATAATGTTCTCAGGTGTGAGGGTGTGTTCAAAGTACAGATTCAGACAATGTACTTGGATATCTTGGGGGGGAACTGCTTTAACCTCTTCTGGGATAAATGTACAAGAACAAGCCGATAACTCTGAAACTAATAAGCCACATCATCATCAACTAGGAATATTTTCCAAATGCAAAGTGAGAAAAAAGGGCTCATCACAGTATTCAGGTTGAAGCAATGGCAATCACATAACTTTTCTTATAGGCCTTCAATTTTTTTGGAGCATTAAAGTAGGAAAAAGCCAACTAATTATTTTGCATGTACCTAAGTTAAATGCGTTGTATTCTATTGGTCTCTCTTTAACTTGAAAGTTATAGATTATGTCTTTTTTACTCTATCTTGGGACAATGATCTGCTGTCAGTTATTTTCTTCTTGTCCCCTTCTTTTGCCCTTCCACTTACATAATTATTATTTAAAGGGACATACTTAAGCTTGCATTTCTAAATTCTTCAAAATTATCTGAACTACTTTATACTTCTGGCAACTTCTTATATGTTTCTCAAGGGAAATATTTTTGACACTACCATTTTTATCCTCTATGATATTGGATAACTTCCTGCCTAATTCAGTGCAAGATATACATGAGACTCATCCAGATTTCTCAAAACTCATACCACCATAAAATCCTATGTTACTAGAAATCATGCTTTTATAATGTCTAGGGAAGTGGCATCTCTCATTTTTGAATGACCCTAAGTGATATTTACAAGCAGTCATGTTTTAAACCAATATGCCACTCAGCAGATCAATGAACTGACAAAGTGTGTTTTATGTATGCACGGTGTAATTCTATACTTCAAATTCATACAGAACTGGAAAGTCTTGGAAAAATCCCACGAAGTAAAATAAACAAGACACAAATAAACAGATTGCGTGGTTTCCTCATTTGTAATAAGTAGGAAATGTGTAGCATAATCTAGCAGTTGAGCAGAACTGTTCAATAACTATGTATGTATGACCATATAAGATGATGATGAGCAAAATGGACTTCTGGATATGGGAACAGAATATTCTGTTTGTGGTTGTTGTTTTTAATGTAGTATGAGATTTCTTTTTTCTTTTGTGTTTTACCTTTGATTTATCCCTGTTATATTTGATTTCAATATCCTGTGTATTGTATATACATTTATCTTTATTTAGCAAGGGAAGAGCAACAATGAAATGGCAAGACAAAGAACAAAGGGCAAACCAATGCAATAGCAATACTCACAAAACAACATGTTGAAAATTTACATTACAACTTATGAGGGGTATTAGGCTGAAGGAAAACTGTGAGAAAAATGAGGGAGGGGGTAAATAGTTACACATGCTATGTATTCACTACCTTATAATTACTGCAACCCCTTCTATATATCACCTTGACAATAAAATGAAATTAAAAATGAGCTGTATAAAATATAATTTCACTGTATTGGTATAGTAAATATTATTATATGTGTATTACCTTTTTAAGAAATGAACATTTTTGGCTGCTAATTTGAATTAATTACCTCTTTATCAGAGGGTCATCAACTTGAATATTATCAAACTATATAATATTTCAGAATATACTTGCCATTATTTTGAAAAAAAACATTGTTTTAGTATTGTCTCATACTAAAACAAAAATAGTTCAATTCTGTTGAAACTCCTAACTTTTAAAACGGAATAATTGTTAAGAGGACAGAGTATATGTGTTCTTGAACATTCCTATGACTAATAAATACTCATTTTCAAATTCTTAACATGCCACACTAGAGACATTCAAAACAGTACCTGTTTTCATTTTATTTAATTCTGCAATAAATGCAGTTTTCAATGGAGCGTTACATATTTAAATTCAACAGAAAAAATAGCCACAGTCTGGGAGAGGGTAAAACTATGAAATACCTATATTAATTCCTCAAGAGTAAACATTTGTTCATCAAAGTAAGCCATTATTTCTATAACCATCGATCCCAAGTTTTTATGTCATAAAGTCATCCTAGCCCAACAATTTCCAACTTGTAATGTGCACCTTAAAATTCCTTAAATTCACAACATGACAAGCATATAACTATTGTGAAAAAATACTACAATTCTGCTAATGTGATGCCCTTCGTATTGTGGAAAGAACACTACACTAAACTTTTCTGTATCATTTTCCTCCCAGTGTTATCCTTGAGATCAGAACACTTGCAAATATTATTTATAGTTATATATTTTATCTATCATAGATATTCAGGAGATCTGAATGTCTGACTATTAAGATCTGAAGACTCTGGTTCAAATCCCACCCAGGAAGGATGGTTCCTTAGATTCTTACCTCCAATAACTGCTCACGAAAAGCCTGACACAAGTGGCGCTGAGTTTCAAGAGGTAGAGCAGTAGCCTTGAGCAAAAATAGGCTCAGGGACAGTGCCCAGGCCTAGAAGTTAAGATGTCACACAATTACTCTCTTCATACCATGTTACACCAGAGTCTCAAAAAGTTGCTCTTTTGGTAAATTTATAAATTAATAGCATAAATTTGTTGTCAACTTTATCTAGATTATTCACATTATCATGTTACTTACGAACTGTTGGAATTAACTGTTGTCTAAGTTCTAATTATGCCTTACTTGAAAGAATATTTTAGGCAAATAGAAAGCCAGAATCATTTGTGAATTTGTAAATTAAATCTTCTACTTAAAAACAATTTTATAGTAACCTATAGAATATTAAATTACAAACAAAAATATTTATTTTAAATCTAAATTCTTATTTAGCCAGGTCTACAAACTCCTACATTAAATGAACTTTCCTATTTCTCTAGGCTTAAGCTTTTGTAATCCTTCATCATTTCTTTGGAATCTAACAGAATGTGGTTGCTTTATCAAATTCTTGGTTGGGAATCATGAGCTCTTCTGCATCTAGTAATGTTCTGTAATGAAGACGACATTTAAACACAACTGAGGATTATATATGAGTTGCATTTCAATAGGAAACTTGATTTCTCAAAATATATTGACAAAATTAGCCCAGACTTCCAACTGTGTATTCCTTTCTGGCTTATTTTTTATTCCTTTCTTGGTTTGTTTATTGACACCAAATTATACTACCTATTCCACTGAAAGTATCACTATGTCATTCCACTTTCTAATCACCTGTCTTAGTCTGAGTGCTAGAATTCCTGGCTTGTATCACATTGTCCTACCATAGTTTTTTATTTATTTAATCTAGATACAGACTAGCAATTCTGAACTTCTCCAATAATATTTTCCACTAGAGTGATGGCTCAGACTGTTTATGAACTATTATCAAAGATGTTCTAACATTTGACACAAGATATGAACATTTTCAGATGCACCTGAAGGGGTCTCGGATTCATTACTCCCTGGACCCGATCCCTTTATTAATGATGACTTGACTTTCTTACTATCTCTGTTCCCACCTATGTAATATTCTCAAGCTTTTTGGGGAAATTTCACTTGAGGACTTTCTAATATTAAATATTATCACTTGATTTTATTTTTACTCAGGACATATTTTCTAACTTTTCTACATAATCTGATAGTTGTTCCATATGTGTGTTTGAACATATAAGTACCTCTGTGTGTATGTGAGTATTTGTATGTATATATGTATGCAAAAACCTCAAGCTCTTCTTCAGCAATCTTGCTCATAATTAGTATTCCTTCACTTGAGACATTATCCTAATGCATCTTTTGGCTGGTTAATTATAGTGTCTGAAAGACTGTTTTGCCCAAGCTAGATGCAAACTGAACTTCCCAGACTCCTTTACATTCTTAAGTTTTATTTCTCCAGGGATACCACCTTTTGAACTACAACCATTTTTGTGAGTGTAAAATCAAAGCTGTTTCCCAGATTTTTAACTAGAGTTCATATAAAGATAGATGAACATACACACTACATATGCTGAGTATACACTGTTAGAAATGTGATCCTAAGCAGGGTTCAAGTGGTTCACACCTATAATCCTAGCTAATTTGGAGGGTGAGATCTGAGCATTGCAGTTCAAATCCAGCATGAGTAGAAAGTTTCTGAGGCATTTATCTCTAATTAACCACCAGAAAACTGGAAGTGGTGTGGGGCTCAAAGGTAGAGAAAAAATTTTTGAGCTGAAGAATAGAGGGACAGTGTCCAGGCCCGGAGTTCAGTCCCCACTACCATCAAAAAAAAAAACACACACACAAAGAAAGAAAAGAAAAAGAAAAAGAAATGTAATCTTAGCCACTAGTTCATTGCTAGTATAATTCCTGCTCTCTCAACATGGCCTTTTTTCCAGTTAAGTCCACGGTCTTGGATCCAGAATTATTCTTCCATTCTACTTTTTACAAACTTGAATGATTAGCTATCATGATTTAGAGGTAGTAGAAGAAAGAGACTGGTCTCATCCTTCATGTTCCACTTAGTAGAAATGCTTTCTCTATGTCACTCCCATAGATCTACATGCTGGCCTTGACTTTATTTTTTCAAAGTTGTCTTATTTGCAGAGTCTTCTATAGAGTATTGAACCATTATACTTAAATACAGAACTTCTCTTTGTCCTATTCCTATTGTTTCTCCTTCTGTTAACTTATGTACACTTGGGTAATAATGCACAACACAAACACTGACAAAAAATGTTTCTGAGAAACTTCTTCCCACTTAAAATAGGTCTTAATTTACAGAGTACTTAGGAAATTTGAACATAATGTACTCCAGGATAATGTTTTACTTTTTCATGTTTTTTATTGTGAAAATGGTGGACAGAAGGGTTAAAATTACATAAGTAAGTTAATGACTACACTATCTAACGAACATTGTTACCTTTTCTTTTGTCTTTTCCCTGCCATGCCTTTTCTCCCCATCACCCCAACTCTCCCCTCCTATCCCCAAGTTGTAAAGTTCATTTTCAACATAGTGTTTTGTTCATCTCATTGTTAAAACAGGTCATACTGTATCCTTGTTTCACCATTTTATTTCCCTTCCCCTCCCCACATTAGAAAAATGTATGTGCAAGGTCCCTGATATCAAACAGTGGAAACGGGTTATACCATGGAAGAAGAAAATAGAAGAGAAACAAAAAAAACACAGAATATATGTTAGATACATTAAAAACAATAGTAAGAAAGAAAAAAAAACAATTGGTGTCCCTATTTTTGGGCTCATTTCACTTAACATAGACTTATATGGCCATATGTACATGGATAATGTTTTATAAGCCATGTAAATTCTATATTTTCTCGTTGCTAAGTTGTCTCTGAAACACGTGTTACCTCATGCCCAAAGATGTCTTTGTGCTATTTCAATGAAGCCAGAAAACATTCACTTTGCCTGGAGCAGCACCGTAGATTGTTACGGAAGTAATAGGAAGGAACTTTTACAGGAAGTAGAAGCTCAATCCAGGAGAGATATTGAACATAGAAAAATGACAAAGTTCAAGTTAATTTGTGCTGTCCTTTTACTGTACAAGAAAATAATCCAAGGCTTGAAGGAAACTCTGTCCCTGACTTTTTCGAGTGTGCTCTTTACTCATCAAACTTTCTGTAGACTTCTAGTTGAGAGTATTACAAAAGGAAACAACATGCCATTTGAAGGCCAGCATAGAAAAAATGGAAATAACATTGTTGTACAATGTTCTACTGCAAAGAAACAAAGACACGGAGGTTTTAAAATGTCTTATGCATGGATATTTAACTCCTGAGATATTTCTCTTGTTGTAAAAATCAGATATCCATTCCTTTATTCTTGTCCTGAGTTTGCCATATCAATAAGGACTACAAAAAGCAGGATCCAGTGAGTATGATCAGCAAAAGGAGACTCTTTTCAAACCAGTGCTTTAAGGATAGTCCCAAAGAAATATGTGGGTTTTTTTTTGTTTGCTTGTTTGTTTCTTTAGTTTGTGCTGCTTCTGGGGCTTGAACTCAGATGCTGGACTCTGTCCCTGAACAATTGTCTTTCCTGCCCACCTGCCCCCAAAGCTAGTACACTACTGCTTGAGCCAAAAGTCCACTTCCGGATTTTTTGGTGTTTAATTAGAGATAAGAATTTGACAGATTCTCCTGCCTGGGTTGGCTTTGAACTGAGATAGTAAGAAAGCTAAATGACATGAACTTTATGGACTTCTCTTTTGAACCAAGAAGTATTAGATGAAGGTTATTATAATGGTAATATTTGACAATTTTTAAAAGAAGAGAATACATCCAGCAAAGAAGCCATAACTTAAATAATTCAGCAAAAGTAGGTGCACTGAATTTTATTGGAAAATTTTTTCTGCTTGGGACGATACTATTCAGTTCGTAGTTCTTTTTAGGGAAACTTAAAGTATATTTGACTTTTTTTGTTCGTCGTGGGGCTTGAACTCTGATCCTGGGCACTGTTCCTCAGCTCTTAAGTTCAAATTGAGTGCTCTACCAGTTTAGACACAGCACCACTTCCTGGTTTCTGATGGCCAATTGAAGATAAGTGTCTCATGTACTTTCCTGACCAGGCTACCTTTGAACCACAATCCTCTGGTCTCAAACTCTTGAGTAGCTAGGATGACAGATGGAAGCCACCAGCACCTGGCTCATCTTTGTATTTATGTGCAAGTAATGACTTGTAGACAAATAATGGAAATTTGAATCAAATGATGACATTTCAGCTTTTCAGAAAATTTGAGGTAACAATAAATATGTCCTCCTTTTCCATGTTGTTACATTAATGACTCATGAGCTATTGGACTCTTACTTTAGCATCTTCTGATGTATGCGACGGTGGACTTAGTATAAATAATTGTCAGTAGAGAAATATAGAAAGACTGAGATTTTTAGAAAGCAATGGAGATCAGATAGGAAAGAACAACATAGAATGGCATAAAATTTATCACACAGAGATTAAGAACTAGCCTAAGTGATATAGAATGCTAAAGGTAATGAGGAATAAGCTTGGTTCATAACTAGTTCTTCAATAATCAAATATGGTTCCCTAGAAGAGTTTCTGGTATAATTTAGTTATTATTAATATAAGGTCCGCTCCTGGATGGCTAGCAAACTCCACCCTCCTCTCAGCAAAGTCTCCATCCAGTACCTGTGTTACCTAGGCAACTAGGACACCTGGAAGAGGTCACATCTGCATTCACTGAGGTCAATCTGAATTTGATGTGGCCACAGCTTTCTGTCCCCATACCCTAGATAAAGACTAGCCCAGGCCCAGACGCCCTGTCTCTGCTCTTTTCTAGCTCTTTCTCAGCTCTCTCCTTCTCTTCTCTTTCCCAGCTCTCTTCTCTTTCCTAGCTCTCCCTTTCCCACCTCTTTCTCAGATGCTCTCTTTTCTAGCTCTTTTCTCTCTTTTCTAGCTCTTTTCTCTCTTTTCTAGCTCTTTTCTATTTCCCAGCTCTTTCTCTTTCCCAGATCTCCCAGCAATCTTTCCCAGGCCTTTCCCCACCACGTGGAGGACCAAGATGGCCTGGTGCCAGCCGGAACGAAGAGTAAACCTGCTCCTTACCTGAATTCCACGTGCATGGTGCTGTTCTTACTTGGCTATCTCTTTTTTAAAAAAAATCTAACAATTCTCATTTATTTCTTCCATCTGGATTTATTCCTTCACTTCTATCACAACTATTAATTAGCTGGTGCCTTTTTGGTGCCATACTGACCAAAAAGATTTCCAATTCTCACTTAGACGACCCTTCTCATTGTGATTAGCAGTGATCAGTCAAAAGCCTGGAATCTTTGAATTTCCAGGATTAACCTTCACCTGATACCTAAGCACATTCCTGCCATTAATTGCCGTGACTTACTAACAATTTTTTTTTCTCAACACAGCCTTCTAATATAGATAAAGTACATAAGAACTATTGTTACATCATTATTGGAAGGAGCAATTATATATTCAAATATAGGTTCTTTATTTGGCATTTACTAGCTAAAGAATTTTTTGCCAGTCCTGGGGCTTGAACTCAGGGCCAGGGAACTCTTCCTGAGATTTTTCTTTTTCTTTTACTTTTTTCTTTATTTTTGCTTAAGGCTTGCACTCTACCACTTGAGGCACAGCACCACTTTCTTTTCTGTTTATGTGGTACTGAGGAATTGAACCCAGGATTTCTTGCACTCTAAGCAATCACTGTACCATGAAGCCACATTCCCAGAACCCTAAATGACTTTCTTAATATGGCATTACTTTTTCATTCCATTACTATGTATTATAATTTAGACTAGGTGGTAGAAAAGGAAGTGGAAAACAATACTAAGTCCAGTAAGGCTAACATTCCTATCACATCCCTAAAGAAGTACAGTGTTAACACCTGCAGGACTCATAGGGATGTTGCATGTTACATTATTATATAAAAAATCATAAAAAGTAATCCCCGACATCCATAACATTCTACTTCCACTTTCAAGTTCAAGAGCCAAAAATCTAAGCCTTTTTATTGATTGGGTGTATTTCCTAGGAAGGAAGAAGGAGATGTAGAAGGTGATGTTGGAAAAATATGTATATTGGCTCCCAGTCCACATTTTTTGCACTTTTAAAAAGTGCTACTGACGAACTCCACATCTACTTTAATATGCTGTCTGCACAAAATGCAGATAAATGAAGACATTTATTCTGGTGGAAAATCACATATATTAACAAAATCCAGTTCTGGAAAAAAAAAGTTACCAGTATAAAGTATTGTCTATAAAATGGTTTCATGTCCTAGCAGAACAAAATGTAGTATTGAAATGATTAGTCGAGCTTTCTTTGAGATTTTATGTTGTCTCAGTATTAAGATGTTCTCTAATTCCAGTAACATGGAAACATAAAAGACATGATTTAAAGATCTCAGTAGTTTTAGAAACAAAGGTACATAATAGTTTCCTTCCTGCAGAGACATGTGATGGCATGTATGACTGATTGTATTATGGTTCTCTTCTTTTTCCTCTTTATCTCAAGTATTGCATATCTTGGCATGTTAGTCTGTCCTGCATTAGCTTACTGTAGGTGAGATTTACCTCTACTCTGCAATGTCAAGATGGGTCATGTGACTTACTTCAGCTAACAAAAATGAACCAGAAGTGGTCAAAGGCTACTTCTAGGGAAAGATTTCTATCCCATTGTCTGTGTCTAAGAGCTAACTTCTTTACACTTACCGATAAAAATAGCATATTTCCAGAGGGAATCTTTTTTCAACTTATATAGTGGAAGAATATAGCATGTAAAATTGAAGCAAAACTCAAACACAGCAAGAATTAAGCGAATATTAGAATGTGGTATTAATATGTTAGTTTCTTACCATTCTTGTATGACTACAGCACATCAGAATTTAAGAAATACTAAACCAGTACTAAATAAATAGATAACACTTCCTGTTTGATGCTATTACATTTTTTAAATAAATAAGCATTCTCTATGTGATCACTTGAGGGGTTAACTTTTTCTATAAATGTGTTTAATCACTCTAGAAGACTGTATCTAACATCCACAATCATTATCAAGAACTTGTGATTGAGATGAGAAAGAAATATCTAGATTTCTCACTTCTCTTTTCCTCTCCTCCTTTTTCTAGTGAGAATTCTCATCCTTTCTCCAAATTTTCCTATTAATAAAGAAAGAATGAGACATTGTGGATATCAAGCAAAAGGCTTCAAAGCCAGAATTTTATTCTTTCAGAAATATATGAAATAAATCAGAGTGGCTCAAGGAAGAAGAAAAGCATGATTTTTCCCTTTCTGGCTTCAACAATACAGTCTGCACATGACTCTAAACATCTAACAAACAATTTTCCTTGGCTAATTTTTAAAAAAAATATTGTTTTTTAATAAATAATAATTTTAACAATTAAAAAATTTAAAATATATACTAATTTGTTGTTTGCTTTTAGTAGGCATGAAATAAGACAGCATTAACATTGTGTGAGTTGAGAGGCTAAATTTTATCAGAATCCAAAAAAAATGAAAAAACATATGATGTTAAGAAAATAGCTTTTAGGTAAATTTTCAACATGACATACACACAGGGGCATCTTTTTTCTTCTTTTCCTCTCCACACTTCAATAAGCAGTTCATGTAATTCAAATAGCCATGTTTCTTTCAGAAATAGATTACACATAAACAAGTTAAAAGACGAGAAGGAGTATTGGTGGTGCATTCTTTAAAAATAGCAGTCAAATAACTATTAACCATAATTCCAAAATAATAACAATCAAATTCTCTTGAAAAGAGAAGATTGTAAGCAGAATATACAAAAAGTGATAGTGCCAGAACTGCTTCAGGAGCTGCTGTCTGATATTTAAGATTTCTAGTAAATGACAATTTTTAATCAGGATTAAATGCTTTCAGGAGCCAAATTTTTTCTAGTTATATTTTATTGAAGAAATATTTTGTTCAAAATTAAGGAAAGGGTAACAGGTTATAACCTGTAGAAGGAATGCTTATGCACTCATTGTGGTAGGCAGTAATATTCCTTCCGAAAATATCTATAGTCCCGAAATATCTAATCAATCAAATGTAGATTTACATTTTATATATAAGTTTGTAAAATAATCACCTTTCATTACCCAAGGAACACAAATTTGAATAATTTTCAGATTGGCAAATTATACTCAAAAGTCCCAGCTGTAGTTCGAAAGGGACATCATTAGGTAAGAATCAACAGAAAGATGTAAAATGCTACATTAGAAGATTAAGGGAAAGACAAGAACAAACATACTGAAGGTTCTGGAAAGCGGAACAGGAAGTAAATGCCTTTTCCACTAGAATCACCTGAAAAATATTTTAGCTCTGTAGGAGGCTCTATTTTAATCTAGTGAGACTTATTTTGATTTCTGTCCTTTAGAAATGTAAATGATAAGTACAGATCATTCAAGACAATTATCTTGTAGAAATATTTTACAGCAGAGTTGGTTTAGTAAGCTAAATCAAATACAGCCTTTTCCTGATGCAAGTACAAGGATACCAAGTATCCTAGTTTCTGAGAATAAGAAAAAGTTGTCACCAGCTTTATACACATTTATGATGTACATACTACTAAGGGCCTTGCATTAATGTAGTCTTGAATTCCTAAATAATATTTAAACAAGAAGCTCCCTATCTTCATTTTAATATTTGGGGATCACTAAGTACCAAAGTTATCTAGAAAGCTAGGGTAAGAATATAGAAATGAAATCTGTCTCCTCTTATTATAAAGATAAGTTATGTTATTTTGATTTACAGTTTCTAAGGTAATAAAAAAATGAGGTAAAACTGAAACAGTAACTCAATCTTCTCTCCTTCCTAACTTTCCAACATAAATCAAAGAATCCAGTAAAGATAAGCAATTGCAGGATGGTATAGGATGTTATAGGATCACCAGATGGTGAAAAAGAAGTTAACAAAAATGGGTCCTATGGAACAATGGGAAAAAATCTACACCTACAGATTGTGATATAGCTAGAAAATAGTTTGCACTATGCTAAGTGTTTGACATTTTAACTACTTTCATCACTGAGGACATGACTTTATTAATACTCAAGGGTTTGCAGCTTATAACCCAGCAACAAATAATGCTTCT
The DNA here is from genome assembly GCF_024711535.1 of Dipodomys merriami. Taxonomy (NCBI): domain Eukaryota; kingdom Metazoa; phylum Chordata; class Mammalia; order Rodentia; family Heteromyidae; genus Dipodomys; species Dipodomys merriami. The sequence continues at coordinate 891,387 of NW_027206007.1, forward strand.
AAATGTAAACAAGCATGATACTAAGAGTAACCAAGGCAACTTGCATTGCTATATCTGATAAAGTAGAATGATCTTGGGGAATAGTCAAACAATCTTGAACTTTTTCATACCTTTCCTCTTCTCCAACACAAGAAGTCCTAGTCTAGATATGTAAAATTTCAATAAAGAATTTTTATATTTTTTTTATCATTCACACTAAAGCAAATACACTTTTCCTCTTTGCAAGCCTGACTTTGAACGAGTCAGACCCTCACCATTATTTTATAGACAAACGTTTACTGCTTTGGCTTAGGTGTTTTCTTGCCTTTGGGTGTTGCTCTCTATTATTTTGGCAACTACAAAGAAAAAAAAGATAACTCCATTTTACTTATGTTGGATTGTTCAAAGTCAAGCTGTCTTCAGTTTTCTGTTCCCTTCTTCACTGTTAATTGAAGTTTAATTATTGCTCTTTAAATGAAAACAAAAACGTGATACTTTAACGTATATTCTTATTAAAACCAGTGAATACAGGAGTGTCGGCGATTGTTTTATAATTGTTTCAAATATTTTCCTTGGCTATTTTCATTATTGCCTTTGTTCCTGTCTTGTTCCTGTTCAGGAACACAAGGTAACACAAAAGATCTTTCTAAGGAATAGGACGTTAGGCAGTAAAAAAATACATATATAATTAAAGGTTTTCATCTCTTAAGAGACTGAAAAGCTCAGAAGACATTTTGTTATTACTTGTACAGTTAAGATGACTTGAATGTTTTGGTTCTTAAACTAAGTGAAATGCATATAAAATGTTACAGTTGTTCCAAAAAATGATTATGGTTTATATTTTTCTGCTTCAATGAGATGAAACCTCTTACAAGGTTAGAGAGACTATTTATTTTAGGGTAGAAGGGTTAATGTTAGAAAGCCAAGGGAGATTCCTAAAACAACACTCCCTATCACGTATCAGTTAATTATACTTATGGCCTATAAGTATATAAACATACAAATATATATTGGGTGAGAAATGTGTGATTTACACAATTGATTCAATGACATTTAAAACCAGAGTTCACTTCTCTACGTTTATATAAACTAGTATATCTAGTGAGGATTTAAAGGTTTTTATAATACATATTTTAACATTTATACCAAAATATTAGTTTATTTGTAACTGTTTATTTCTAATTTTTGTAGGTCATGGAGCTTGAAATCGTCACCTGGACGATGTCATTCAGGTCTTCAGCTCAAGACAAGTGATCTACAATTGAGCCACAGCCAGTTTTCTGGTGGGTCATTGGAGATAAGAGTCTCATGGTCTTTCGTGCCTAGGCTGGCTTTGAACCATGATTCTCACCTCTCAGCCTCCTTAGTAAATAGGGTTACAAGTATGAGCCATTGGCGCCTAGCAACATAATTATTTTTTGCACATTTATGAAGTATGGAGTGATACTCCCATTCATTTATATGTTGTTTAATGATCAAGTCACATCATATCCATTAATTTCTGCATGTAACATTTCTTTATGGGGAGAATGCTCAAAAACTTATCTCCTGGCTGTGATGAAATATCTATTTTTAAGTACAATCACTTTGCTTCTTGTAGTAAAAAATTAATATATTTACTTTTAGTCATGGAAGTTTGCTAATTAAAGTTATATAAAACATGAATTGTAAAGTGAAAGAAATTCATAGTTCCTTTACTTGTTTAAAGAAAATAATTATGCATTTTTTTCAATTACATTTCTTTGGGAATGTTTAGCATTCATTGATTTAACTGTTAAAATTGATAACAGTTACATTATATCAAGTATATTCAAACTTGTATTTGAAAATTGCACACTTAATGCAAATAGACTTCACTTTCTTCCAAGACATAATTAAAATAATAGTATAGCAAAGCTTGGTGTTAGTTGTTCATGTGTAGAATCACCGAAACTCAGGAAGCTAACACCTGAATATTTTAGCTCAATATCAGTCCAAACAGACAAAAATGTGAAAACTTATCTCCAATTATCCAGCAGGAGGCAGAAGATGAGGATGTGGCCCAAAGAATAGCGTGTCATCAGCCATGAGCAAAAAATACAAGGAAGACCATTAAACATTGAGTTCAAGCACTAAAAATGGCATATACACAAAAGACAACAACAAAAAAGTAGTATGAGCATCAATAATGAAGACAAAATAGTAGAAAAGATCATGAGAAATATTGTGAAAACATCTGGAAGACAGAAATTATTAGACAGAATTTTGATTCATGAGAGGTAAAAGTCACAGTATAATTTGGACAATCTCATTTTAGTCATACGTGTTGAAACCTGGCTATTGGGTAACATGTGAAAGAGCAGACTGGATTACCTGACATGTCAGACTTCGTCTGTAACTATGCATCATCTCACTCTGCAAAAATCTAAAATCGTGCTTGTTAATTTAAAAAGAACCTCATGTTAGAGACTGTTTGGTCCACACAGAATGGGGTCCTTATTTTGAGGCTTCAGACCAGTGCTTTTTTTTTTTATACCCACTCCTGTTTTACCCCTCTTCCCTGGTGCAGCTATAACTTACTAAGCTGGCACCAAGCCAAGGCTTTGAACTAGAAGCCCCTGCCTTTTTACATTTAGAAGCATTATTTGTTGCTGGGTTATAAGCTGCAAACCCTTGAGTATTAATAAAGTCATTTCCTAAGAGATGACAGTAGCTGTGTAAACAAACCTAAAATTTCAAAGACTTAGCATAGTGAAAACTAATTTCTAGCTATATCACAATCTGTAGGTGTAGATTTTGTTTACCATTGTTCCATGGGACCCATTTTTGTTAACAGATCGTATTCTGCTGTCTTTTCGTAAGAAATCATAGAGGTGATTTTTTGCCTCTTATTCAATTATATCTAATATTTTAAAGTAGATTTGTTCTAATATAATATTAATTTAATCAATTATTTCATTAGGGCGATGTTGGTCTGATTTTTTTTCCAGTAAATCTTATCGCTTACAATAAATGAGAACATGCTGTTTCAGTCTCCTATTAATATGACAAAATACATTATAAAATTAACTTAAAAGGAGGAAAGATAAATCTTGACTTCTTGTTTTAAACATTTCATTTTATGTTTCTTATCCTCATTGCTTTGCATTGCTGGTGGCACAGTACCCCATGTCAGGAACAAGTGATGGATTATTTGTATTCATGGAAGCGAGGAAGTAAAGAAAAGGTTGAGTAGGAGTGGGGGAAGGGGGAAAGAGGAGCAGGGGAAGAGGGAGATGGAGAAGGAAAAGGAGAAGGAGAAAGCGAATTAAAAGAAGGAAGAGGAAGAAAGGAATTTGATCTTAACATTCTCTTTGATCACAAGTTCTCAGTGACCAAATCTTTATGACTATGCCCACTTGAAAGGGTTCACCTCTTTATGGCAACACAGTGAAAGCTAATTATTAATCCCAATCCTTTTTGATTTAAGATTTAATTTATTGCGTGGTGGGTAGATACTTCTATACAATTGTGATAACTTCTGTTCCTAAATATTTACTTGACTTAATCAGAGAAAATATTTGGCATAAAGGTGGTTTGGTTATACCATTGCTGGAGAAATGAATGAAATATTTAGAGGGCAAATGCTTTTTATTTAACAGATAAGGAAGCTTCAAGAGATTTCACTTTTGATTATTACATCTAACTCATAATGACTTGAATTTTTCATAATTTTATGGCATTTCTATTCAAGTATGTGTCATCGATAGTGAGGTTCTTTCTTTATAGTTGAAGGAACAATAAATACTATCATGATCATTTATTTCTTAGTTATTCTATAGAGAGTAGCTATTCAAAAATAAGTTCTATTAAAGTCTGTTGGAATAATTGGATAACTGATGGAATTTCGTGCTTTAGTTATCTCATATTGAGATTGATTCATTTCTAAAATCACTATTGACATAAAATACATGAAATTCAGTGTTTCTCTGAAATGACTTGTTATTCAAACCTTAGAAATACTTGACCAATAACTGAGATTTTTATATACCCCAAAATTTATGAATCTACTTTTTTCTGTCAAATATAGTTTATGTTTAAAAAGAGAAAATTATGTGACCAAAGTATATAATATTTACTGTAATGTAAAATTGCTTCATTAAGGCTGACAGAGCCTGTTGCTTTTAGTTTACATGAGAAATTTAATTAATTATTCTTTTTCGTTTTTGAATAATAGAATATTTCAATTTGTCCAAAGATTCTGTCATCTAAACCTTTGAGTGTATTTATTTTTCATAAAAAAGAACACTATTTTTCACACTGCACGTTCAAGTTTAATAACTAAATAAATGTCTAAACGTTAATTTGTTAAATGGAGCCTCTAAAATTCAAATAATATGAAATATCTGTATAATATAGACTTTGCAAATTCAGACTTTGATTGATGCTTGCCTTAAGATAGTGTTCTAGCACAAAACTGGTGGTATTTTCATCTCAAATGGGCAGAGTAAGCCGGAAAAACACAAGAAAAATGGGAAATCCGGGTATCTCAATTCCCAATCTGGATAATCAGGGGAAAGAACAGATAATGAATAATCCAGAGGAGAGTACCCAAATAGTTCTACAAACACTGCTGGCAAACATGATAAATGAAAAGATGGAAAACATACAAAGGAATCTGTATGAGCGTGATAGGGAGAGAGAGGAGGCAATCCAAAAGTTTATACAGGAATATCATAGCGTGAAGAAGATACTCAAAAACTGATACAGGATTTGCTTGAGCAGCTTGAGAATACTCAAAGAGAAAGGCAGTAATGGCGTGAGCAGGCTGATTACACTCAAAGAGAACTACAGGAATACCACGAAACGGAGGAAGATAATCAAAAAGTAATAGAGGAACTGAGAGAGCAGGAAGAGAATACACAAAGATCACTAAAGGCATTCATGGAATCCATTAAAAAAGAGCTGAAGGAAGTCAGGGATACCACAAACAGAATGCTGAATGGAGCCCAACAGAAGGAATGGGAGTCCAAGGAAACCATAACCAATCAACTATCTGATCTGAGAATAAACACTGAACACCAAATTAAGGAAGTAAAGAAGTTCATACAAGATCTAAAACAAAGCTTCAACAAAGAATTTGAAGCCATCAAAGCTGACCAATTAGAAGGAAAAGAGATAAAAAAACAAAGTAGAAAGTCTTGACAGCAGGTTAGACCATGCAGAAGATCGAATCTCAGGGATTGAAGACAGCCGAGATATTATAGAGAAAGAACATACAAACATCCGAGACAAGTCCAAGAAATATGATAGATCTATCCAACACTTGGAAGACACCATCAGAAGGCCTAATCTAAGGATAATGGCTGTAGAGGAGCACCTAGAAACAGAAGTTAATGTTCTAGGAAATTTGTTCAACAGGATGCTAACAGAGAACTTCCCAAACGTGCAAAAAGTTAGGCCTATTCAGATACAAGAAGCTTTTAGAACCCCAAATAGACCAGACCAGGATAGGACATCCCACTGTCACATTATAATCCACACTGGATCAACTCAGACCAAGGAAAAGATCCTTAAAGCTGTCAAGGAGAAAATATTAATCACCTACAAAGGGAAAACAATTAGAATCTCCTCAGATCTCTCCGCAGAGACAATCAAAGCAAGAAGAGCCTGGAATGATGTATGCCAAGCCCTAAAAACAAACAACTATCAACCAAGAATACTGTACCCAGCTAAAGTTTCCTTCATAACTGAAGGCCAAATAAAAACCTTCCATAGCGAAGAAAAATTGGAACAATACATCTCCACCAAACCAGCCCTACAAAAGATTCTTAAAGATGTCCTACACATAGAAAACCAACAAGACCACAATAAAAGCCAAGACACATCAAACAAACTGAGAATCCAAGAACCATAGGAAGAACCCTGTTTTCGCAACCCCCAAGAAGGTGAAAACATGGCAGAAAGTCCCAAATACATGTCAGTACTATCTCTTAACAATAACGGACTTAACTCTCCAATTAAGCTACATAGACTGTCTAGTTGGATTAAAAAACAAATGCTTCTATCTGCTGCCTTCAAGAGTCACATCTTGGCCACAAAAACAAACACATTTTCAATGTGAAAGACTGGAGCAAAATTTACCAAACAAACGACCCCCATAAACAGGCAGGAGTTGCATTCCTCATATAAGATAAAATAGACTTCAAATTAAAATTCGTGAGAAGAGATAAAGAAGGTCTCTACATACTAATTAAGGGATCTCTCCTTCAGGAGGATATTACAATTCTAAATATCTATTCACCAAACAATGGAGCACCCAAATTTATCCAAGAAACACTACTTTCCCTCAAATCCCATAAAGATCCAAAGACATTAATTGTTGGGGATTTTGACACACCACTCTCCCCACTAGATAGATCAACCTGGCAAAAACACAACAGAGAAACCACAGCTCGAAACAGCTGCATAGATCAACTAGATTTTACAGACATCTACCGAACATTTCACCCAGCAGCATCAGAATACACGTTTTTCTCAGCAGCACATGGAACATTTTCTAAATTAGACCACATTTTAGGCCACAAAGCAAACTTGTCTAAATTCAGAAACATTGAAGTTATACCTTGCATTCTCTCTGACCACAAGGGAATAAAATTAGAACTCAACACCAAAAGCCACCAAAAAAAGTCCGGTATCACATGGACGCTAAACAACACACTGCTGAATCACGAGTGGGTCATGGAAGAGATTAGAAAGGAAATTCAAATGTTCATGCTATTCAACAAAAATGAACACACAAATTACCAGCTCCTCTGGGACACAGCAAAGGCAGCACTCAGAGGCAAGTTTATAGCTCTGAGCACCTACATCTACAAATTGGAGAGATCTGAACCCAAGACACAGCTAAACCTCCTTGAAAAAGAGCAGCAAGGTAAACCTCAATCCATTAGATGGAAAGAAATAATTAAAATTTAATCAGAATTAAATGAATTAGAATCCAAAAAAACTATAGAAAGAATCAACAAAACAAAGAGTTGGTTCTTCAAAAAAATTAACAACATTGACAGACCCTTAGAAAATCTTATCAGAAAAAGAAGAGAACACACACAAATAAATAAACTCAGCGATGAGAATGGAAACATCACCACGGAAACAAACAAGATTCAGAACATTATAAGGGAATTACTTCTCAAAACTTTATGCTAATAAGTTTGAGAACTTGACAGAAATGGACCTTTTCCTAGCAAATATTGACATGCCAAAACTAAACCAAGATGAATTAAACCACCTTAACCAGCCCATATCAAGCATTGAAATAGAAACAGTAATAAAACACATCCCAGCTAAGAAAAGTCCAGGACCAGATGGTTTTACAGCGGAATTTTACAAGGACATCAAAGCAGTGTTCACAGCAATACTCCTCCAACTCCTCAATGAGATTGAAAGAGAAAGTTCACTACGGAGCACATTCTATGAAGCCATCATAACCCTCATCACAAAACCAGGCAGGGAGTCATCAAAGAAAGAGAACTATAGACCCATTTCTTTGATGAACATTGATGCAAAAATTCTCAACAAAATTTTGGCCAATCAACTTCGACTATTCATCCAAAAAATCATACACCACGATCAAACAGGATTCATTTCAAGGATGCAAAGCTGGTTCAATATACGCAAATCAAATAAATTATTCATCACATCAACAGGAGCAAGAATAAGAACCACAGGGTTATCTCAATAGATGCAGAAAAAGCATTCGACAAGATCCAACACGCCTTTATGATACAGGTTTTGGAAAAGTTAGGAATCCATGGAACATTCGTCAATATAATAAAGGCTGTAGATGACAAACCTACAGCCAGCATTATACTTAATGGTGAAAAACTAAAGCCATTTCCTCTTAACTTAGGAACAAGACAAGGATGTCCACACTGTCCACTTCTCTTCATTCTAGTATTAGAATGCCTAGCTACAGCAATAAGACAAGATGCAGACATAAAGGGGATCCAAATAAGGAAAGAAGAAATAAAACTCTCCTTCTTTGCAGATGACATGATCTTATATTTAAAGAATCTCACAGACTCCACTCCCAAATTACTCAAGCTGATTCAAAACTTTGGCAAAGTAGCAGGATATAAAATTAACCCCCCCCAAATCAATAGCTTTTCTGTATGCCAACAATGAGAAAAGTATGGCTGAAATTAGGAAAGCAACTCCATTTTTAAGAGCCCCACAAAAAATAAAATACTTAAGAATTAACTTTACCAAAGAAGTGAAGGACCTCTATGATGAAAACTTTAAAATCTTGAAAAAGGACATCAACACAGAACTTAGAAAATGGCAAAACCTCCCATGCTCCTGGATTGGAAATATTAACATCGTGAAAATGGCAATGCTTTTCAAGGCTATCTACAAATTCAACGTGATACCTATAAAAATTCCACCCTCATTCTTCAAGGAAATAGAAGGGGCAATCCAAAAATTCATGTGGAACAATAAAAGACACCAATTAGCAAAAACGCTCCTCATAGGAAAGAACACTCCTGGAGGAATATCTGTACCAAATTTCAAACTCTACTATAAACCCATACTAATCAAAACAGCTTGGTATTGGCATAAGAACAGACCTCAGGACCAATGGAATACAATTAAAAATGTAGAAATCAACCCACAGACCTATAGCCATCTAATCTTTGATAAGGGAGCTAAAAAAAATAGAATGGAAGAAAGAGAGCCTCTTCAGTAAATGGTGCTGGCAAAATTGGTTAACTACTTGTAGAAAACTAAAGCTAGATCCTTATATATCACCCTGCACCACAATCAACTCCAAATGGATCAAAGACCTCGAAGTCAATGCAGACACTCTGAAAACATTACAGGATGGAATAGGAGAAACCCCAGGTCTCCTTGGCTCCGTCTGAAATGTTCTGAATAGAGACCAGGAAACCCAACAAATCAAAGAAAGTTTGGTCCAATGGGATTGCATGAAGTTGCAGAGCTTCTGCATGGCAAAGGACATAGCTAGCAAGATCAATAAAAACCCCACAGATTGGGAGATGATCTTCACTAGCCATACAGCAGACAAGGATCTCATATCTATAATATATTTGGAACTCAAAAAATTAAATCCCCCAACAACAAATCCTCAAAGAAACAACTGCCCAATACATAAGTGGGCTAAAGACTTGAAGAGAAACTTGTCTGAAGAAGAAAATAGGATGGCCAATAGACACATGAAAAAATGCTCAACCTCCCTAGCCATAAAAGAAATGCAAATCAAAACAGCATTGAGATACCACCTCACCCCAGTTAGAATGGCTATAATTAAGAACTCTTAACAACAACAGATGCTGGAGGGGATGTGGACAGAAGGGAACCTTACTTCATTGTTGGTGGGAGCGTAAACTTGTTCATCCACTTTGGAAAGCAGTATGGAGGTTCCTGAAAAAACTTCATATAGAGCTCCTCTATGACCCAGCAATCCCGGTTTTGGGCATTTACCCAAATGTTTACAAACAATACCACACTAAAGCTACCAGCACAACTATGTTTATTGCAGCATTATTTTCCATAGCTAAGATATGGAACCAACCCAGATGCCCCTCAGTAGATGAATGGAACAAGAAATTTGGTATATATACAAAATGGAATTCTATGCCTCCATCATAAAGAATGAGACTGGCCCATTTGTTAGGAAATGGAAAAACTTGAAAAAATTATATTAAGTGAAGTAAGCGAGGCCCAAAGAAACATAGGTCCCATGGTTTCTCTTATTTGCAGATCAGATAATAGGATGTTAGGAAAATGAACCCTTAGATATGAATTTTAATGTATTTTTATTTCATGCATTTGTTTCTAACACATTTATAAGATTATCTCTTTGTTGCTTTGTATGTCCCTCCCCCACAGTATAACCCCTGCTTTTACTATATTTGTTGTCAGTACAACTTGTGGAGGAGATGGGGAAAAACAAGTCATTTGAGGATACAGGTGAACCTGTTGCAACAATGAGAAGTACAAGTTGTCATGTCGAAAAGGAGCTTTACACAGTTGGTGCAGTGGTTGGGGGAAGGGGGGAGTTGGGAGAATTGCGTGGAGGGGAGGTAGGGGGAAGGTGGGGAAGTGATGTGAAGGT